>NC_132911.1:81218207-81423207 GCF_047675955.1 Chlorocebus sabaeus | reverse complement strand
TCTCTTATTTTCTCTTTACATGTCTCCCTTTCTTCTTTTTTCTTCTTGTCCTATAATCTTGATCCGTAAGACTTTATATACTTTTCATTTTATAGGATACTAACAATAATTACACAATGCTTTTATATTCTGAATTGTTATATATATAAGAAAGTCATAATCAAGCTAAATACATTATCAGAAACTCAGAAGATACATTATATGTTTGTATTTAATATGTTTACACAGATTAAATATAATCTGTGCTTCTCCCTGATAATACAGTCACGTGTGGCATAACATTTCAGTTAAAGACAGACTGAATATACAAAGGTCATCCCATGAGTTAACAGTACGGTATTTTTACTGTACCTTTTCCATACTTAGATACATTTAGATACATAAATGTTTACCATTGTGTTACAATTGCCTACACTATTCAGTACAATAATGTCCTGTACAGGTTTGTAGCCTAGGAGCAATAGCATCTAGCCTAGCTGTGTAGTAGGCCGCACCATCTAGGTTTATGTAAGTCCATTCTATGATGTTCACACAAGACAAAAATCACCTAACAATGCATTTTTTAGACATATCCATATGGTCGTATATGGCTGAGTGGAACATATCTATATTTGTAGTATATATTTGACATAATGAGGATAAATCATTGAAACCTTCACCTCCAAACCTAATTTCCTTTCTGTGGTCCACATCTCCATAACATGATTTTATACCCAGGGGTTTATGACAGAAATGAGACTGTTATCTTGACACCTCTCCCTTCTTTCCGCTCCACCTCTAATTATTCACTCGGTTCTCTTTTTAATATCTTTTTAATTCAACTGTTTACTTATGTCCACCTCTACTGCCACCCATCATCCAAGACCCCTATCAATATTCACCTGGACTGTACGTAGACCTACTAAAATCACCTCCTGATCTTGCTCCTCTCCAGACTGAACTGGAACTTGAAGCAATCAGTTAAAATGCAAATATAATGTGCTTTTTTCTCCTTCCTCAAACTCTTTAATTCTTCTAATGGTTTTTAGTATAAAGTAGAAACTGTTACTGTGACCTACAAGGACATGTATGATTTGGCACTTGCTCACCTTCCCAGCTTTTCTGGGTGACTATTCAAGGTTTCCTTATTGTAAGTTACTCAGAAGTGCTCATTAGACTCCAGCCAAGCTGACCTTTTTTCCTGCCTCTGGACCTTTCCCCTGAACTTCTCCCTGCTATGAGGAAATACTCCCACACTACTTAGCTGGTTTTCACCTGTTCATCTTCAAAATTCAGCTTAAATATCATTTCTTTGTGTATGATATCTCTGACTACCTAGTACAGTTCGCCCCTCCCCTATCTTTGTTTTCATGAGTCCTTTACTTTCCCTTCACAAAAATATTCACATCTCGAATTAAGTATATTATACATTTAATATTTGTGTCTACTAGTAGACTATAGGCTCCATGAAGGTAGGGAGAAGACTTTGTCTCTTCTATGTTCAAAGTTCCTACTCCAATGCTTGACACCCAATAGCTTCTCAATAAATCTTTTTTTTTTTTTTTATGTTTGTGGTTTTATTTTTATGTTGTGATTTTTTTTTCATGTTGCATGCCTGTTCGAGCAATGCACAATGGTCCCTTAAACATGGCTCACTACCCTAAGGATATAATGGGTCTCAGTTGGATTAATGGGATATCTCTGATGAATAAAATACTATCTACCTGGGCCATTCTGTACCACATAGCACAAGAGAAATTATATGAGCAGAAAATGAAGCTCAAACATAAAATAAATTAGATAAAAGGTAATTTAAAGATTCCAAATATACAATACTTAATCTCCAATTAATATAACCTGGGTTATATTATTATATCTGAAACCAGCGAACTCTAAGGATTTTGTATATATTCCAAATTTGATTACTTTTTATATGCTATTCTGTTAGAGCTGTTTCATAGAAGCAGGTTAGTTCTGGGTATATACACTCTTAGTATGTATATATATTTTTGAGGTACATGAGATGTTTTGATATAAGCATGCAATGTGAAAAAAAATCACATCACAGAGAATGGGGTATTCATTACCTCAACCATTCATCCTTTGTGTTACAAACGATATAATTACACTCTTAGTTATTTTAAATTGTACAATTAAGTTATTATTGGCTATAGTCAAAAGAAAAGGATTCAATAAATCAAAGAGATATCTGAACCTCCAGCTTGTTGCAGCTCTTCTTAATAGGTAAGATTTGGAAGCAACCTAAGTGTTCATCAACAGATGAATGGATAAAGAAAATATGGCACATAGATACAATAAATGTATTTTTCATAAATTCACTGAATATAGACATTTTCTCTCAGCAAACAGATTATTTATTGGATAACTCTAAAATAAACTAATTTTTGTGCAGAAGTGTTTTTGCACATTATCTTCCTCATGTTGGATTCCCCAGAAATGAGTTTGAGATAATTTGTATGAAAGTTACGAATTAAGGAAATGTTTTCAGGAGAAACTGGTAAGAAATAAAGAGAACCAGAATAAAGAAAGAAAAAGAAAAACAAGCAAGAAAGTGACTTCAGGCCAATCATTCCTTGTAACCTAATCTTACAAGGAATCTGTGAAGTGCAAATTATCCCTAAGCATTGTCCATTGTCCCATCTTCAGGCAAGTGAGCTTGAATGAAGAGATGAAAACTCAGACACATCCAGTTCTCTGCAAATGTATGGAAAGTGACTCCATTTGAAGGAGGGGCAGTTCTTCCAAAGAGGAGTAGAATTATGGACTATTAGTATCCAGAACCATGAGAAAGGGACAGAGAAATGGCCAAAGACAACTGAAGTATAGCATCACCAGTAGCTGTTACTGAATACAAATACTTAGAATATTTTGGACTCTTTTTATAAAAGATACAAACTGGAATTCCATTGCCTTGGTGAAAAGTTAATCACATACTTTCTGTTAAATTTTGTAGAACACGTGTCCCATCATTTTATGCCTAAATATGTCTTTCACCTATTTTGAGGGGGGGCATTGTTCTGATTCCATATGCTTCTCTATAAACGTTGAATCGCAATTTTAGTACAAAATCCGTGCAGACTACTGCAAAAACCTAAGTTCCATTTGTGAACTGAGGAGCCATGCCAGGTCTGCTGGTGCAGATTCAAAATAATATTATTTTGTATTTTGTTTCCATCAACATTTAGGACTTCAGCAAATTGTATGTACCATGGTCCCTCTCTTCTTTATTTCTCTTAATTTGAGCAATGCACAATGGTCCCTTAAACTTGACTCACTACCCTAGGGATTAAATGGGTTTCATTTGGATTAATGCGATATTACTGATGGATAAAATACTATCTACCTGGGCCATTCTGTTCCACATAGCACAAGGGAAATTATATGAGCAGGGGAATGGCACTAAAACATAAACTAAATTAGGCAAAGGATAATTTAAAGAATCCAAGTACACAATACTTAATCTCTCATTAATATAACTTGGCATGTATTATTATGTCTGAAACCAGTGAACTCTAAGGATTTTGCATATGTTCCAAATTTGATTACTTTTTATACTCTGTTCCATTAGAGCTGTTACATAGAAGCGGGTTAGTTCTGAGTTTTTAATCTCATTCTTCATATAGGAAGTAGTGTGCTAATATCATTCTGGGTTTTTAGAATATTTCTTTAAACAACTACCACTGTATTTTGTTCATTAGATGTAATCATTGGTTTGTAGACTGAGGAAACTGTCTAACAGTGTCTTCCTGTAGATACCTTTACACAAAGTAAATGTTAATTAACTAAAAACTAGACAGATCATATACTAGTTTTGGGTTTAGTGAACTACTAAGCCTCTCTCTACCTGTGGAAAGGAGAAAAAAGGAAAAGACATGCTGGATTGCTTTTTGAATGGCATCCACTTTTATGTCTTCTATTTTTTTTATTTTTTCTATTTCTTCTGTATCTTTTTTGAAATTAAAACCACTTACCCTTACTTGCATAGACTTTAAGTTACATGCCAAAATTCAGTTTGGGGGACACAAAGCAATATTTATTATGTCATTACTATGTACTGGGTACTATGTTAGGGATTGGAGATGCAAAAATGAGTAAGAGATACCCTGGCTTCAAGGAGACCACTGTTTTTAAAATATAAAATAGATATTATAACATAAGTAATTGACAATTATGAGGTGTTGGTTACTTCACATAGAAATTCTACTTATTTTCAAGGATTTAAGAGTGATTTGAAAAGTGTCTAGTGCCACCCACACTTTCTTCCCAACCTACAAAAATCTCTGTGCAGAACACAAGGTATTTATCACAACAATTGAACAGATGAGAAAAGTGAGGCTCAGAAACACTGTGACTCGTTACCCTCACTTCTGTGGCCAAGACTCCTGAGAGGTATCAATGCCTATCATTTCTCACCTCCCGCTTGCCTTTCAACCCAATGAAACCTGAGTTCTATGCCCAGGACTCTAGCAACTTCTCTCACTAGTAAATTCTACCTCCTCTTTGTTACTAAATTAGTGTTTCCCTTTCAGTCCTTGTCTGCCTCATTGTCTGCAATATTTTACAGAATTGACTGCTCTCTCTTCTCCAGACTTTTGTAGCTTAACGTTCTCTCAGGCTTTCTTTTATCTTTAGTCTTATTGATTGATTGATTTTTCTTGTCGTTCTTTTGTTAGTCTTTAAAATGGATTTACAAGAAACTTCTTGTCTTCCTACTTTCTTATAAATTATTTTACTTGATTGGTTTAATATATTTTCGCAGCATTAAAGATTACTTAATTGATTAGTTGAATCATTATAACTACTATCTAGATATTTTTGTGAGAATAAGGTTTGGTCTTACCTCTTAAGGATCAAATGAATGAAATGAAGCGAGAAGAGAAACCAAAAGAAAGAAGAAGAAAAAAAATGAACAAAGCCTGCAAGAAGTATGGGATTATGTAAAAAGACCAAATCTACGTCTGATTGGGGTGCCTGAAAGTGAGGGGGAAAATGGAACCAAGTTGGAAAACACTCTTCAGGATATCATCCAGGAGAATTTCCCCAACCTAGTAGGGCAGGCCAACATTCAAATCCAGGAAATACAGAGAACGCTACAAAGATACTCCTCGAGAAGAGCAACTCCAAGACACATAATTGCCAGATTCACCAAAGTTGAAATGAAGGAAAAAATCTTAAGAGTAGCCAGAGAGAAAGGTCGGGTTACCCACAAAGGGAAACCCATCAGACTAACAGCAGATCTCTCGGCAGAAACTCTACAAGCCAGAAGAGAGTGGGGGCCAATATTCAACATTCTTAAGGAAAAGAATTTTAAACCCAGAATTTCATATCCAGCCATACTAAGTTTCATAAGTGAAGGAGAAATAAAATCCTTTACAGATAAGCAAATGCTTAGAGATTTTGTCACCACTAGGCCTGCCTTACAAGAGACCCTGAAGGAAGCACTAAACATGGAAAGGAACAACCGGTACCAGCCATTGCAAAAACATGCCAAAATGTAAAGACCATCGAGGCTAGGAAGAAACTGCATCAACTAACGAGCAAAATAACCAGTTAATATCATAATGGCAGGATCAAGTTCACATATAACAATATTAACCTTAAATGTAAATGGACTAAATGCTCCAATTAAAAGACACAGACTCTTAAATATAAATAAAAGAGATATAAAAAAAGATAAAGGAGTCTAGGATTTTCTTGAGTTTTTCAAAGAGGGAGCTGGAGAGTTGTTAATGGAAATCATTCAGGTGAGGGAATATAAGATGGAGAAAAGGTTTGCAGATGGAGATTATATGTGGAGTTTAATTTGTGGCTTACTAAGTATGACAGCCTAGTGGGCCATCTTAATGGTGATGGCTACACCGTACACAAAATGTATGAGAAGGAGATAGTAGATTTAGGAGCAATTAGTAAATAGTGTATCAATGAAGTGTAAAAAATTAATAGGATAACTGAAAAAGCACAGTCTTAGAGAAAAACTGATTTGAAATATGATTAACAGTTCAATTTGAGATATATCCATGTCATCCAAATGTAGATTTCCAGGAGTACAATTATTTTTACATTTTGGCCCTCAAATTCCAAAAATTCCTCAGATATCAATGTGAGCTCTCAGGAAAAGTGACAAGAACAGAACTTTAGGGGTTTGAGGCTTTGAACTCCCCCACTCATTGATTCAATCAAAGAAGCTATAGTATTGCTGATAATTTTATTCATTCATTGACCGCTGGCATATAAGTTTGAAAACTGACAAAGAAAACACATATTTATTTGGATGACAAAACTGAGACTACAGAAAATTTAAGCTATTTGATGAAATTTACATAGCTTATAAGTAACCAAGAATAATGCTGGGTGTTTCTCCCAAACACTTGTTTCATCAGTAGCTTGTACTGTCTTCTCCATTTGGCTGGCATTCATAGCATCTTTCAGTCCCATGCTTTGCTTTTGAGTCTCACTCATACTTCTTTGATTAATACTATCTTTATCTATCTCATAAATTACAGAGACAATTGTCCCTACACTTGCCTAACACCACACTACTCTACCTTGCTCAATCTTTTTCCACATGAAGTAATCTTTCTGAAAGGCAAATTGGATGATATCAACCCATGGCTTAAAACTACTCAGAACACTCAATTGTCCACAAGATAAAGTGCTAACAAACAAGTTATAAAAACTCTCCCTTATTTACTTTATATTTTCATGTTATATAAATCCATTCACTAAATATTTCTGTATGTGTTATGCTCCAAGTATTTTTCAATGATAAATAAACCTTCATTCAGTTTAATGCATGATAGAGTAGACAGATATATTAAAATTTAATATACATAGTATTTAATGAATACAAATTGTGATGACTTAAGAAAATAACAAGACACCATGAAAGAATTTAAGAACAAGGGTCTAATTTTATTGTATTGTCAGAAAATATTTTTCGAAAGATACATACGGTAAATAGGAGTTAGTCAAATATTCAGGAGAAGAGATTTCTGGCAGGAGAGACAACATTTGAGAAGGTCCTGCAACAGAAAACAGATTGGTTTCTTTGGGGAACTGAGAGTGCTAGTTGTGGTTGGATTCCAGTAAACAAGAGGAAAGTAGAAAGGAGTTTAATATGGGTATAGAGAGACTGCTTATTGCAGTTGCTGAAATAGGTCATCTCTCTCTCTCTCTCTCCCCCCCCATTCTCTATCTCTTTCTCTCTCTCTCCTCTTGCCTACTATACTTGCTACTCCCTCTGTCTTAAACTATATATTCTGCTTCTACACATGTTATTTATATATTTTTTGAATAATTATTTTCATTTTATAGACCACAGAGTAAATGTTGCCCTATTTGGAATGTGTATTAGTTACAATGCTGTAACAAACAACCCCAAGATGTCAGTGATTAACACAGTAAAGTCACCCAACATATATGCTCCAGATTAGACAGTTCTTCTGGAAGACTCTTTGTGTGTGGTGACTTGCTGACCTACTTCATTCCAAATAGTGATTCTAATACTCACTGAACTCACAGGTTCAGTCAGTGTGTGGGAAGAGAGAGAGATTATTTATGGGTCAGACTTGGAAGTGTCCAGCCTAAGAATAACTTAACCCAGATTGAAAGGGCCAAAATTCTGTCCATGGCCACTCCCATCTGTAAGAGAGGCTATGAGACAGAAAGGGCAATAGGCATAGTAAAACAAGTCATCATTCTCTGCTACATTCCTCTTTTTTGGCCACCAAGTATCAGAAATGTCTCGAATTTCTCCTGTGTAAAGAATGCAACCAGCCTCTTCCTGAGACACAGAACCTCAATTCCCGTCCAGTCACCGTATCCAGCTCAAAGTTCAGGATCTCTAAGAAAGGTATGGTCCTTGGCATTATGTCTAAATGTGTCTCCTCATAGCTCTTCACCCCATGAACAAAAAAGACTAGTTGTTTTCAACGCAACTTTAAACAATCACAGGACAGCTGACTGCTTAGAGATGTATCAGAATAAAAAACATGTGGAGTCATCTGATTATAGCAAAGGTGAAATCCTACCAGAAAGCAAGGAAGGAATGAAAGAAGAACCTAGAACACCACTTACAGTATTAGAAATTGAGCATCATGGCTGAGGCAGGAGAATCATCTGAACCCAGGAGACGGAGGTTGCAGTGAGCCAAGATTGCGCCAGTGCTCTCCAGCCTGGGTGTCAGTGTGAGACTCAAGGAAGAAAAAAAAAAAAAAAAAGAAGAAAGGAAGAAATTGAACATCATAAAGATAATGAGAATTGTTTATGTCAGACACTAGGCTAAGTGTACATTTTTTTTTTCTTTAAATTCTCAAAGCAACAATTTGAGTTGGGCATTATCATTAGCCCCATTTTACTGATAAAGAAACTTAAATTCAGAAAGGTTAAGAAACTTGCCTCAGTTTACACAGATACTAAATTGTTGCAATTAGATTTTAAGATTGTCTGGAAAAAAAAATATTGTCCGAATTAAGAATTAAAAATCTTAATTATATACTATCTTTCATATCTTAATTTAAATAGCTAAGAAGTCAATTAATATATTTTTAGATTATTATTGCAAATTATACACCAGGGAAAAATTCACTAAAATTTCAGAATAGCAACCACTATAATATATAGATTTATATTAGAAGGATTTTGAAAGTATTTACAAATAAAATAATGATACTTAAATACAAAATTATTTAACTTTGAACCTAATAATTTACACAAGCTCATTGCATCTGAACAATAATTTCAAATTCTCCAATCTTTAATAATTCAGATGCCTTTGGCATCAGGTCTGTTACTCTAATTTTTTTTTTTTTTTTTTTTTTTTTTGAGATGGAATCTCTCTGTTGCCCAGGCTCAAGTGCAGTGGCAGGATCTCAACTCACTGAAACCTCTGCCTCCCAGGTTCAAGCAATTCTCTGCCTCAGCCTCCTAAGTAGCTGGGGACTACAGGCACACACCACCATGCCTGACTAATTTTTGTATTTTTTTTTTTTAATAGAGATGGAGTTTCGCCATATGGGCAAGAATGGTCTTGAACTCCTGACTCAAGTGGTCCACCCGCCACAGCCTCCCAAAGAGCTGGGATTACAGGCATGAGCCACGGATCCAACCCTAAAATTTTAATAATAATGAATATATCAGAACAAGGCAATACTTCATTTTAAGATTTATTTTCTTGAGAAATTGCTTGTAATTAATAAATTCATCATAGTTCACTTCAAATTCACAGAATCCAAATAAGGAAATTGTTCTTCATCCAAAATTTCCCCACAGAAATATGAACAGGATTTCTGGATAAATGTAAATGTAAAGGTACATATTTATTTTCATGGAAAGAATTGTAAAGTTTTCTAGTCTTACTATGATAATTTAGACAATACACTGAAACAGCTAGATGTACTACTTTGTTTAGTAGAGCACTATTTTCCCTCAATGTCAGCAGAGACTGTTTAAAATCCTTTCTGCCATGTATCTTTCAGGAAGAACTTTTACATAGGCAAGATATTTTTGATAGTAGTTGCATTTTATGAATTGAAATGAAAAGGTATCCTTTAAATTTCCCACTCTGATAATTATGTTTCTATTTTGTAACACTTATTCTATCCAATGTCTTCTTTTTCAATAAGCAGAGACTTTTTCCTACTGAACTTCCAGTGATATCTGAAAAACATAACTACAGTTCTATTATCACACACAATTTTTATTTTTTTAAAAATAACACACAGAGTTCCAATAATATTTCTCGTTCATACATGTTTTCTCTGTAAAGCATTTATTCAATTGGCTAGCGGCTTTCTTCAAACTTTGAATTTATGATTTTCAAAAGGCAAATATAGCAATTAAGAGCCTGGAAGAAATCCCCCATCAAATTAGAATCAACTGGCAAATTTGAGCCTTAGCTAATTAACTATACTCTTAAAAATTTTGCTGAGAAATGAACTCAATTTAAACTTAAATTAATTAAATTAAATATATTCTAATACTTGATAACTCAAAACCCATTAATTTCAGTTTAGTGTGTTCAATACAACCAAGTCTTGTCTTCTGACCTGATATACGTCTCACCCCAAGAAGTTATGCAGTTAACGTTACAAAGTACAAGGATTATGCACTAAACAGTGTCAGATACCATTAACGTGGCCTAATAAAATTATATACAGGGCTGTTATAACTGAAGCATAAATAAAAGTGAAAAAACAAAGTAGTCCTTTTGTTTCTATAGTGTCATTTAATTGACTTAGTAAAAAAATAATAATAATAATCTTCATTTTCTCAAGCACTGAATTGTTTCCCTTGCAATTATTCACTAAACTGGTCCCTACTAGCAATTTTATTGTGGTGTGTTTGTGAGATTTTTTGTTTTAATGTTCCACAATTCTCCTCTGCACAAATTCTTGTTTAGCACTTTTCAAAAACCCAAGGAATTAAAAGGCCTATTTAATTCAATTATTTTCAAAATGTTTTTTGTTATTATGTGAAAGATTTTAAGTTCAAGGGATCTATTGTAAAAAAGGGCGAATATAGTCAATTCCCATGTCTTGTATTCTTCAAGATTACTAAGACCGTGGATTTTGACTGTTCTTACCACAAAATGATAAGTATGTGATGCAATTGTGTGTCAGAACTTTGTTGTACATAATAAATATATATAATCATGTCAATTAAAAATAAATTATTTTTCTAAAAAGTTCAGAAAGATGAAAATATTTATAAAATGACAAAACCAAATGTTTCTATTGAGAAACATTTGAGTGAGATAAAGGCAGTGCTATACTAATTAGTAGGAACTTTAGTGAGATAAAGACAGTGCTATACTAATTAGTAGGAAATTTAAGCAATTATGTATAGGTAACTTTTGCATAAACAAAGGCTATCAGGTGATATGCAGTTGAGAGGGTGGTTATTTTATTTATACCTCATGATAACCATTATTGCTGGGATAAAAATAAGACATTATTTTTCCAGTAAAAAAAATTGTTATGCCTGTTATTCTAGTGTACTTATTAATTATTGACAGTGCCTTGCTTGGAATATAACATTATATAGTTGGTTAATTATTAGATTCCTTTTGTGTGGAATGGGTACCAAGATTTAGAGAAGTATGTTGAGGTAACGAAGGTAAAATATTGTGAGTGAGAGGAAACTCTTAAGTCCTCATAGAATTTCCAGACACGCAGAACTAGAATGAAATAGAATGACTGGTTTTTGAAGTGCAAAGGGAATTGTATTTATTTATTTACAGTTTTCTGGAAGATCTGTCACTGGGCTAAGTGGGGATTTAGACGACATGTGTACAGGAAGACCTGACTGGTCTTATTAATCTAGCATAGTCATCTACTAAGCAAAGGCAGCAAAACCTAGTTCATTGATGTTGATTTTATCTTCATTTTTCCATTTCTTTTTGTTTCTGTCTCATACTGTATACAATTTAATAGTTTCATAGTGCTCTATAGGTTTTAAATTTAAAATATATATATGCTGAAGACCTGATTGAAATATCTATACTGATGGGGCTTGGCAAACAAATTGATTTTGGCAACCTTCCTGTAACATATGCTGAGTGTTTGTTAGGCACTGTTAATAGTCTGGAGACTAAAACAATATAATCTTCTCATAGTCTGTGATTTAAAGACCCAAAAACAGTGCCTAAAATATTTTGACTATTTTTTTTTTTATATTGAGTCTTGCCCTATAGCCCAGGCTGGATGTTATTAATATTATGTAACAATGAAAATAGCGTCAAGTGTACAACTTTTTTCCGGTATTTGTTTTTGGTGCTATAAATAATATTATCAGTTAAAAAGTCACCTAAACAGAGTTTCCTTGTAATAATACTCAAATTTTATTCCTGCGATCTACTGAAATACTAAAATGAGAAAATGGAGATGAGTAGTCGTTTAGGAAAATATTACACTAATTGCTTAAAATGTCATTAGAGAAACGACTAAAACTTTGCAAAAAAAAAAAAAGTTAGTATGTAACATTACATCAACACATGAAACAATGTGGTTTAGTATATTATGTAAGTCCTTGGCATAGTAGATTTTTAAACATTAACTACATGGAAAGCATTACAAATTTAATTTTAAAATATTCATATTCCTGGTCATCTTGAAATTTAAGCCAGATTATATGAGATACATCATGCATTTTCTAACATACCTTTCAGGATGATTATTCTTTATTCTTCTCTCTTTGAAATAGATAGTGAGACTATAATGTTCATGTATATTTAATTTCTGGCTCGCTTAATAGGGAGAAACTACAAATTTGTAATATCTGATTCATGGCAATTTTTCAGCATGGAAACTTTCTATTTTCACTTATAAGGAAATATAAGCTGTAACTTTCTAACACGTTTACTACAGAAATGGTTTTTTACTTTCAATTTATCAGGCTAAAGTCTTTAAACATCAACAGAAAGCTAGCATGTGGAAAAGAGAATGCAAGTGCGTACTAACTTATTCTCTATTGTCAATTTCTTTTTTTTTTTTTTTTTAATTTATTTATTATTATTAAACTTCAAGTTGTAGGGTACATGTGCACAACGTGCAGGTTTGTTACATATGTATACTTGTGCCATGTTGCTGTGCTGCACCCATCAACTCGTCATTTACATCAGGTATAACTCCCAGTGCAATCCCTCCCCCCTCCCCCCTCCCCATGATAGGCCCCGGTGTGTGATGTTCCCCTTCCCGAGTCCAAGTGATCTCATTGTTCAGTTCCCACCTACGAGTGAGAACATGCGGTGTTTGGTTTTCTGTTCTTGTGATAGTTTGCTAAGAATGATGGTTTCCAGCTGCATCCATGTCCCTACAAAGGACACAAACTCATCCTTTTTTATGGCTGCATAGTATTCCATGGTGTATATGTGCCACATTTTCTTAATCCAATCTGTCACTGATGGACATTTGGGTTGATTCCAAGTCTTTGCTATTGTGAATAGTGCTGCAATAAACATACGTGTGCATGTGTCCTTATAGCAGCATAATTTATAATCCTTTGGGTATATACCCAGTAATGGGATGGCTGGGTCATATGGTACATCTAGTTCTAGATCCTTGAGGAATCGCCATACTGTTTTCCATAATGGTTGAACTAGTTTACACTCCCACCAACAGTGTAAAAGTGTTCCTATTTCTCCACATCCTCTCCAGCACCTGTTGTTTCCTGACTTTTGAATGATCGCCATTCTAACTGGTGTGAGATGGTATCTCATTGTGGTTTTGATTTGCATTTCTCTGATGGCCAGTGATGATGAGCATTTTTTCATGTGTCTGTTGGCTGTATGAATGTCTTCTTTTGAGAAATGTCTGTTCATATCCTTTGCCCACTTTTGGATGGGGTTGTTTGTTTTTTTCTTGTAAATTTGTTTGAGTTCTTTGTAGGTTCTGGATATTAGCCCTTTGTCAGATGAGTAGATTGCAAAAATTTTCTCCCATTCTGTAGGTTGCCTGCTCACTCTGATGGTAGTTTCTTTTGCTGTGCAGAAGCTCTTTAGTTTGATGAGATCCCATTTGTCAATTTTGGCTTTTGCTGCCATTGCTTTTGGTGTTTTAGACATGAAGTCTTTGCCCATGCCTATGTCCTGAATGGTACTACCTAGGTTTTCCTCTAGGATTTTTATGGTATTAGGTCTAACATTTAAGTCTCTAATCCATCTTGAATTAATTTTCGTATAAGGAGTAAGGAAAGGATCCAGTTTCAGCTTTCTACTTATGGCTAGCCAGTTTTCCCAGCACCATTTATTAAATAGGGAATCCTTTCCCCATTTCTTGTTTCTCTCAGGTTTGTCAAAGATCAGATGGCTGTAGATGTGTGGTATTATTTCTGAGGACTCTGTTCTGTTCCATTGGTCTATATCTCTGTTTTGGTACCAGTACCATGCTGTTTTGGTTACTGTAGCCTTGTAGTATAGTTTGAAGTCAGGTAGCGTGATGCCTCCAGCTTTGTTCTTTTGACTTAGGATTGTCTTGGAGATGCGGGCTCTTTTTTGGTTCCATATGAACTTTAAAGCAGTTTTTTCCAATTCTGTGAAGAAGCTCATTGGTAGCTTGATGGGGATGGCATTGGATCTATAAATTACCTTGGGCAGTATGGCCATTTTCACGATATTGATTCTTCCTATCCATGAGCATGGTATGTTCTTCCATTTGTTTGTGTCCTCTTTGATTTCACTGAGCAGTGGTTTGTAGTTCTCCTTGAAGAGGTCCTTTACATCCCTTGGAAGTTGGATTCCTAGGTATTTTATTCTCTTTGAAGCAATTGTGAATGGAAGTTCATTCCTGATTTGGCTCTCTGTTTGACTGTCACTGGTGTATAAGAATGCTTGTGATTTTTGCACATTAATTTTGTATCCTGAGACTTTGCTGAAGTTGCTTATCAGCTTAAGGAGATTTTGGGCTGAGACAATGGGGTTTTCTAAATATACAATCATGTCGTCTGCAAACAGGGACAATTTGACTTCTTCTTTTCCTAACTGAATCCCCTTGATTTATTTCTCTTGCCTGATTGCCCTAGCCAGAACTTCCAACACTATGTTGAATAGGAGTGGTGAGAGAGGGCATCCCTGTCTTGTGCCAGATTTCAAAGGGAATTTTTCCAGTTTTTGCCCATTCAGTATGATATTGGCTGTGGGTTTGTCATAAATAGCTCTTATTATTTTGAGGTACGTTCCATCAATACCGAATTTCTTGAGCGTTTTTAGCATGAAGGGCTGTTGAATTTTGTCAAAAGCCTTTTCTGCATCTATTGAGATAATGATGTGGTTCTTGTCTTTGGTTCTGTTTATATGCTGGATTATGTTTATTGATTTGCGAATGTTGAACCAGCCTTGCATCCCAGGGATGAAGCCCACTTGATCATGGTGGATAAGCTTTTTGATGTGCTGCTGAATCCGGTTTGCCAGTATTTTATTGAAGATTTTTGCATCGATGTTCATCAGGGATATTGGTCTAAAATTCTCTTTTTTTGTTGTGTCTCTGCCAGGCTTTGGTATCAGGATGATGTTGGCCTCATAAAATGAGTTAGGGAGGATTCCCTCTTTTTCTATTGATTGGAATAGTTTCAGAAGGAATGGTACCAGCTCCTCCTTGTACCTCTGGTAGAATTCAGCTGTGAATCCATCTGGTCCTGGACTTTTTTTGGTTGGTAGGCTATTAATTATTGCCTCAATTTCAGAGCCTACTATAGGTCTATTCAGGGATTCAACTTCTTCCTGGTTTAGTCTTGGAAGAGTGTAAGTGTCCAGGAAATTATCCATTTCTTCTAGATTTTCCAGTTTATTTGCGTAGAGGTGTTTATAGTATTCTCTGATGGTAGTTTGTATTTCTGTGGGGTCGGTGGTGATATCCCCTTTATCATTTTTAATTGCATCGATTTGATTCTTCTCTCTTTTCTTCTTTATTAGTCTTGCTAGTGGTCTGTCAATTTTGTTGATCTTTTCAAAAAACCAACTCCTGGATTCATTGATTTTTTGGAGGCTTTTTTGTGTCTCTATCTCCTTCAGTTCTGCTCTGCTCTTAGTTATTTCTTGCCTTCTGCTAGCTTTCGAATGTGTTTGCTCTTGCTTCTCTAGTTCTTTTAATTGCGATGTTAGAGTGTCAATTTTAGATCTTTCCTGCTTTCTCTTGTGGGCATTTAGTGCTATAAATTTCCCTCTACACACTGCTTTAAATGTGTCCCAGAGATTCTGGTATGTTGTATCTTTGTTCTCATTGGTTTCAAAGAACATCTTTATTTCTGCCTTCATTTTGTTATGTACCCAGTAGTCATTCAGGAGCAGGTTGTTCAGTTTCCATGTAGTTGAGCGGTTTTGATTGAGTTTCTTAGTCCTGAGTTCTAATTTGATTGCACTGTGGTCTGAGAGACAGTTTGTTATAATTTCTGTTCTTGTACATTTGCTGAGGAGTGCTTTACTTCCAATTACGTGGTCAATTTTGGAGTAAGTATGATGTGGTGCTGAGAAGAATGTATATTCTGTTGATTTGGGGTGGAGAGTTCTATAGATGTCTATTAGGTCTGCTTGCTGCAGAGATGAGTTCAATTCCTGGATATCCTTGTTAACTTTCTGTCTCGTTGATCTGTCTAATGTTGACAGTGGAATGTTGAAGTCTCCCATTATTATTGTATGGGAGTCGAAGTCTCTTTGTAAGTCTCTAAGGACTTGCTTTATGAATCTGGGTGCTCCTGTATTGGGTGCATATATATTTAGGATAGTTAGCTCTTCCTGTTGAATTGATCCCTTTACCATTATGTAATGTCCTTCTTTGTCTCTTTTGATCTTTGATGGTTTAAAGTCTGTTTTATCAGAGACTAGTATTGCAAGCCCCGCTTTTTTGTGTTCTCCATTTGCTTGGTAAATCTTCCTCCATCCCTTTATTTTGAGCCTATGTATGTCTCTGCGTGTGAGATGGGTCTCCGGAATACAGCAGACTGATGGGTCTTGACTCTTTATCCAGTTTGCCAGTCTGTGTCTTTTAATTGGAGCATTTAGTCCATTTACATTTAAGGTTAAGCTTGTTATGTGTGAACTTGATCCTGCCATTATGATATTAACTGGTTATTTTGCTCGTTAGTTGATGCAGTTTCTTCCTAGCCTTGATGGTCTTTACATTTTGGCATGTTTTTGCAATGGCTGGTACCGGTTGTTCCTTTCCATGTTTAGTGCTTCCTTCAGGGTCTCTTGTAAGGCAGGCCTAGTGGTGACAAAATCTCTAAGCATTTGCTTATCTGTAAAGGATTTTATTTCTCCTTCACTTATGAAACTTAGTTTGGCTGGATATAAAATTCTGGGTTTAAAATTCTTTTCTTTAAGAATGTTGAATATTGGCCCCCACTCTCTTCTGGCTTGAAGAGTTTCTGCCGAGAGATCTGCTGTTAGTCTGATGGGCTTCCCTTTGTGGGTAACCCGACCTTTCTCTCTGGCTGCCCTTAAGATTTTTTCCTTCATTTCAACTTTGGTGAATCTGGCAATTATGTGTCTTGGAGTTGCTCTTCTCGAGGAGTATCTTTGTGGCGTTCTCTGTATTTCCTGGATTTGAATGTTGGCCTGCCCTACTAGGTTGGGGAAGTTCTCCTGGATGATATCCTAAAGAGTGTTTTCCAACTTGGTTCCATTTTCCCCGTCACTTTCAGGCACCCCAATCAGACGTAGATTTGGTCTTTTTACATAATCCCATACTTCTTGCAGGCTTTGTTCATTTCTTTTTCTTCTTTTTTCTTTTGGTTTCTCTTCTCGCTTCATTTCATTCATTTGATCCTCCATTGCTGACATTCTTTCTTCCAGTTGATCGAGACGGTTACTGAAGCTTGTGCATTTGTCACGTATTTCTCGTGCCATGGTTTTCGTCTCTTTCATTTCGTTTGTGAGCTTCTCTGCATTAATTACTCTAGCCATCAATTCTTCCACTTTTTTTTCAAGATTTTTAGTTTCTTTGCGCTGGGTACGTAATTCCTCCTTTAGCTCTGAGAAATTTGATGGACTGAAGCCTTCTTCTCTCATCTCGTCGAAGTCATTCTCCGTCCAGCTTTGATCCGTTGCTGTCGATGAGCTGCGCTCCTTTGCCGGGGGAGATGCGCTCTTATTTTTTGAATTTCCAGCTTTTCTGCCCTGCTTTTTCCCCATCTTTGTGGTTTTATCTGCCTCTGGTCTTTGATGATGGTGATGTACTGATGGGGTTTTGGTGTAGGTGTCCTTCCTGTTTGATAGCTTTCCTTCTAACAGTCAGGATCCTCAGCTGTAGGTTGTAGCTGTAGGAGATTGCTTGAGGTCCACTCCAGACCCTGTTTGCCTGGGTATCAGCAGCAGAGGCTGCAGAAGATAGAATATTTCTGAACAGCGAGTGTACCTGTCTGATTCTTGCTTTGGAATCTTCCTCTCAGGGGTGTACTCCACCCTGTGAGGTGTGGGGTGTCAGACTGCCCCTAGTGGGGGATGTCTCCCAGTTAGGCTACTCAGGGGTCAGGGACCCACTTGAGCAGGGAGTCTGTCCCTTCTCAGATCTCAACCTCCGTGTTGGGAGATCCACTGCTCTCTTCAAAGCTGTCAGACAGAGTCGTTTGCGTCTGCAGAGCTGCTGCGTTTGTTATTATTTACTGTGCCCTGTCCCCAGAGGTGGAGTCTACAGAGACAGGCAGGTTTCCTTGAGCTGCTGTGAGCTCCACCCAGTTCGAGCTTCCCAGCAGCTTTGTTTACCTACTTAAGCCTCAGCAATGGCGGGCGCCCCTCCCCCAGCCTCGCTGCTGCCTTGCCGGTAGATCACAGACTGCTGTGCTAGCAATGAGGGAGGCTCCGTGGGTGTGGGACACTCCCGGCCAGGTGTGGGATATGATCTCCTGGTGTGCCTGTCTGCTTAAAGCACAGTATTGGGGTGGGAGTTACCCGATTTTCCAGGTGTTGTGTGTCTCAGTTCCCCTGGCTAGGAAAAGGGATTCCCTTCCCCCTTGCGCTTTCCAGGTGAGGCAATGCCTCGCCCTGCTTCAGCTCTCGCTGGTCGGGCTGCAGCAGCTGACCAGCACCGATCGTCTGGCACTCCCCAGTGAGATGAACCCAGTACCTCAGTTGAAAATGCAGAAATCGCCGGTCTTCTGTGTCGCTCGCGCTGGGAGTTGGAGACTGGAGCTGTTCCTATTCGGCCATCTTGCTCCGCCCCCCCTCTATTGTCAATTTCATACTAACTACTAAAAACAAAGCAAATAAAATCACATGAACCAAACTTAAGAACCCACAATTGAGGGCCTACCACTTAGTTGCAAAATTAAGCCTAAATATAATTGTCAGAGTCAATGAGGGAAGTTTTTTGTGAAAGTGACAAAGCTCTGAGACGAGGCCCTATATGGGAAGAGTGAGGTAAGTTAAACAAGTATAAACAAGTCAAATTCCTCATAACATCATGTGTAACTGACCCAGTTATCCTAAGAATCTTTACATTTCCATGTTAAAGGCTAAAAGGAAGTCTCCAAATCTTTGAATGAAAAACTGAATTAAAATGTTCTGAGTAATTTATGTCCATTTTCAACCTACTTTACCTGTGTCAATGAAATATGCATACAAAAAAAAATCAATATTTTGCTCAAATAAACATAGCTTCTTATATAATTTTTAAGTAATTGTAATAAAAAGATATCATTTGTACTCAAAATGTCATTATTACAATTAGTTAAAATAGAAAGACCATTAACACAATTAATGTTATATGGTGCTACTGTGAATAATTCATTGTAAAAGCAAAAGTATTTACCATTTGAGAAAAGATAAGAGAATGATTGTTATTCTAAACTTACTTGTGTTTTGCTACAACCAAAGACTGTCAATAGAAAATGGTTTTATTATGTTCTAAGAGTATAAGTTGGATAATAAGTCTGCAGTCTATGATGTTACAAAGGTAAATATCCAGACAAATTCATAGACACTCATTTTCGGTACAGGCACACTTAATTTATTTCTTTAAGAAAAAACAAATAAACTAAAATGCAATAGTAGTAAACATATTTACTACAGTAAGCCTCAAAAATATTAAAATATTTAAAAAGATAATCTTTGAATTGTGAAAATATGGTATATCTTTTTATGTTTACTTGGGTCTCTGTTTTTTAGATGGTCTTTAAGTATAATGTACATTTGGACAGATAAGTAAACTATTAGTTTCTAGTATGTACAGTACAAAATAATATAGAATCATATATTTTATGATTTACTGTTAATCTGTTCAAGTTTAACAAAGAGCCATAGGTTCAGACGCTGGGTTGCCACTGTCTGCGTGCGTGCCCTTTTAAACAGCAGGTCATTTGCCTCTTTTGAGGAGCAGTCTCTAGTCCGTCCTGAATGAGCTGTAAAATCTCAGTGCTATCTGCAAACTGGGGAAGAGTGGAAGTGACAGAATTTTTGGCTAGATTTTCTTCTTTGGGAGTGAATCAAGCTAATTTTCTGAAGGAGTCGTCTGGCAGGCACAGCACTGTATCTGGCCATAAATAAGTTCATGGTCATGGTAACTAGAAGGAGAGGAGGGCTTTTTGCTGGGGCTATCGGAGTGGGGGAACTGGAGCACAGAGAAGAGGCACGGCACACAAGAAAACAAAAGAGAGGAAGACATACACTCTAAAGCAAGTAGACATTCAGCCATGCTGAAGGATGAGTTAGTAACAGCAGGAGGCAAGGAACAACTTGTTTCCTGTTACTGGGAAGAGAACAGAAAGTGCATGCTGAGGTGGAAATCCACTTTGGGCCTAAAAGCAACTTCTAACTCAAATATGCATTCTCTCCCACTGATATATTTTCTAATTTAACTCCTAGCATATAGCAAAAATTAGATATGTAATTTATGATTTGATTTCAAATGAATGAAATAAACAGTATGTTGTGTTTTGGGGAGAGAGTAAACACAGCATTGATGTGCAAGCTCTGAATCTATCCTGCTTAGCTATGGTACTAACCTCAAAATTTACAAGTTCTTGTGAAATAGGATGAGTTAGTTAAACTTCATATTTCTCACCTGAAAATGAGGATTAAACTGACACAATAATGTCACTGTGTAGAGTAAATAAAATAATATTGTCAAATAATTTAACCCAATAATCTGCACATATTAAATGCCTTTTAAGACATTTTTATTATTTCCAAAAATAATTGTTTAACAACTTCACAATCCTAACTATTTCAAAAATAGAGTTAAAGGTACTGAAATAGGTATAGTGGAAATCAAAGATGAACACGTCTCTGCCCACCAAGAATACACAGATTTTTTGCAAAGAGTTTTCAACTGAAATTTTGCTGTTATTATTTAGCCACTCTGGAACAGAGAGCTAGGAGAGAAGTCCAGCATTTCTAGAATTAAAGTAGAAACTCCTATAAATATCCAGTGCTATTCAGGAGCATTAGTCAAAGGACACACGATTATACTTGCATAGGAGGAATAAGTTCAAGAGACAGATTGTAGAGCATGGTGACTATAGTTAATGGTGATATACTGAGTTCTTGAGAAATGTTAAGAGAATGAATACTGTATTCTCACTACAAAAATGCTAATTATGAGAGGTAATCCATTTGTTAATATACCTAGATTTAACCATCCCACAGTGTATATGTAATTGAAAACATGATGCCAGCATGATGAATACATAGAATTCTAGGTTAATTTAAAACTTATTAAATTTGATGAGAGAAGCATTATTTGTCAAGTGGTTTCTTTGCAGCTGCTAACAATTTTTATATGAACTGCTATTTTAGTTTTGAGTCAAAATAAAATAATTGGTGTGTTGCTTCATTTTGATTCAAAACTGAAATAACAGTTTATATATACACACACACACACACAAATGTGTATATATACATACATATATATCATAAATATGTACCATAATTCTGTATACCTACCTGTATATCCAATATACACATTTATGTAGGAGTGTGTGTATGTGTGTATTTATGAAGGCATATATATATCCATTTATGTAGGTGTGTGTGTATATATATATGGTAGGCATAAATATATAGGTACGTATGTAGTTATGTAGGTAGGTAATGTAGGTATGTATACATATCTACATATATATCTACCTATATACATACACACATCTGCATATATACACACCTACCTATATGGAGATATATATATTTATGGTGTGTATATATAGGTATACATATATACATTTATGTAGGTGTATATATACCCTGCTAAATATATAGGTAGGTGTATGTACATACATATATATGCCATAGGTGTATACTTACATAAATAGTTTTCTAAATACATAAATATTTTTTATTTCATTATCTCTTCATTCCATTCATTCAAGAAAGAAGCATAAAAATTTAAAAGCATTTTGTACTCAGGAAAAGTGCAAACACGTGTCAAAATTTGGGGAATACTATTATAGCCAAATTTAGAGGGAGATTTATAGCACTAAATAGCTATGTTAGAAAAAAATGTTCTCAGATCAGTTACCTCATTTTCCATCTTAAGAACTAGAAAAAGAAGAGTAAATGCAAGTGTAAATAATTGGAAGAAAGAAGATAATAAAAGCAGAACAGACATCAACAAACTAGAAAGTAAAAACAAGAGAGAAAAATCAAGAAAAGTGAAATACGATTATTTGAGATCAATAAAATTAACAAACTTCTAGCCAGACTGATAAGAAAAATAGACAGAAGATAAATTACCTGACCATGAATCTTAAAAGTGATACCTGTGGAGAGTCTACAGATACTTAAAGGAAAGTAAGAAATTAGTATAGAAAATGTTGTGTCAATAAATTCAAAAATGTAGAAGAAATAAAAAAATTTGTTGAAAGACATGCACTACCAAAGTTCCTTCAAGAAAATACAGATAACCTGTACAGCCTTATATGTATCTATTAAATGAAATTGTCGAAACATTTGTCAAACAAACCAACAAAAGAACTTATAAGTGGCTTCCTTAATAAAATGTACTTAATTTAAAATGAAACTATATCAATTCTACAAAACTCTTCCAGAAAAACTGAAGGAGAAATACTTCATAATCTACATTTTTGAGGCCAGCATTAACCTGATACCAAACTGATGATATTACAAATACAGAAATTCACAGACCACTGTTCCCCATGAAATTGGACACAAAAACTTCTAACAAAATGTTGGCAACTTATTTGTATAAAGTGACTGCACATTAATACTAAGTTGGATTTACTCCAGTAGTGCAAGTTTAGTTTAACATTTGAAAATAATAGAAAAAGAAAAACTCTTAAAATTCATATGGAAATACAAAGGCCCCAGATTGCCAAAGCAGTTTTGAGAATAAAGAATAAAGGTGGAGGAATCACACTATTTGATATCAAAATATGTGAAAAAGCTATAGCAACCAAAACTGCATGTCACTGGCATAAAAACAGACATGCAGACCAATAGAAGAGAATAGAGAAGCTAGAAATAAATCTATGCATTTACAGCCAACTGAATTTTCACAAAGATGCCATAAACATACATGGGGGAAAGGACAATCTCTCATATAAACAAGGCTGAGCAAACTGGATATTCACATATAGGAGAATAAAGCTAGATTCCTTTTTCTCATTTTACACAAAGGTCAATGATTTAAGACTTAAATATAAGACCCAGAACTATGAAACTACTAGGAGACTACATAGGGGAAGTGTTTCATGAAATTAGACTGGGCAAGAATATTTTTTAATAAGACCTCAGAATCACAAAAAACAGAAGCAAAAATAGACAAATAGGATTACATCAAACTAAAAAGTTTCTGCATACAGCAAAAGAAACGTTCAATAAACAGATAATATACAGTATGAGGGAAAGTATTTGCTAACTATGCATCTGAAAATGGTCAACATCCAGAATGTATAAGGAACTCAAGCAATTCAATAGAAAATAAACAACCGAATTTTAAAAAACTAAGGAAAATATCTGAATAGACACTTCTAAAAAGTTGATATACAAATGGCCAACAGATGTAGGAAAATATGTTCAACACCATCAATAATCAGGGAAATGCAAATCAAACCCAAAGTGAGATATCACCTACTCTGTTAAAATTACTATTATCAAAAAGACAAAAAATAACAAATGTCTGTAAGGATATACAGAAAGATATGCACTCTTGATGAAAATGTACATTAGTACAGGCAGTATAGAAAGGGGTGTGGATGTTTCTAAAATAATTAAAAATGGAACCTCTATAGGATCCAGAAATCCTATTGCCAGGTATATATCCAAAGGAAATATCTAAAGGAAATAAATCAGTATGTTCAAGAGATATCTGCATTCTCATGTTTATTGCATCACTAGTACTAAAGTGATTAATACAGAAAATTATACACACACACACACACACACACACACCCACGTACACACAAAGAGAGAATGGAATACTACTCAGTCAGAAAACAGAATGAAATTCTGTCATTTGCCACGACATGTATGGAACTGGAGAAAATTATGTTAAATGAAATGTCAGACACAGAAAGACAAATATTGCATGATCTCACTCATTTGTATAATTTTTAAAAGCTGATCTCATGGAAGGAGAGAGTAGAATGATAGTTACCAGGAGTTTAGAACGTTAGAGGAGAAGAGGGCAGGAGGGTAAATTGGTCAACAGGAACACAATTAGAGATAGGTTAGAGAAATCAGTTCAGTGTTATATTTTACAGTAGAATAACTATAGTTAACAATATAATTACATTTTAAAATAGCTATATTAAAAAGAAAGAGGGTTTTTATGCTTTCATCATAAAAATCCGTAAATGTTTTAGGTGATACATCAGCTAATTACCCTGATTTAATCATAACACAATGTGTACATGTATTAAAACATTATCCTATAAATATGAACAATTATTATATGTCAAAATAAAATGCAAAGAATTATAAAACTGCAGTAATGAAAACATTGTAATATTGGACTAAAGACAAACATAAAGAATTCCAAAACTGTAGTAATAGAAACATTATAATATTGGACTAAAGACATAGACAATGGATCAATGGACATGAACATATGTGTGTGTGTGCGTGCGCGCATGTGTGTGTGTGTACGATCAATTGGTTTTGAGAAAATTGCAAGGGCAATTCAATGGAGAAAATTAAAATTTCTTTAACATTAAAATTATCTTTAACATAATGCTGGAACAAGTGGTTGTCTATTAAGTAAAAGAAACCTCTCACACCATATACAAAAATTATTTAAAATAAAAATAGACCTAAAGATGAAACTTATGAAACACGTAGAAAAAAATTTTTATGAATTTGGTTTTCCAGAAGCGTAAAGCACAAAAGAAAAAAGTAATAGACTGGAGTTTATCAAAATTAAGATGTTCTGCTCTCAAAAGACATTAGTATCAAGATAAAAAGACATGACACACAGCAGGAAAAAATATTTGCACAGCGTGCATTATATAAAGGATTTGTATTCAGAACATGTAAACTCTTGACAGTTCAGTAATAAATATACAAACCCAATAAAATTAGGCAAAATAATTCAATATGCATTTTATCATAAAATAGATACTGATGATTAGTAAGTATATACAAATATTCTTACCACTAGTCAGTAGGGAATTGCAAAATAAAAACTCAATTACTACATACTTTAGAATACCTAAAATTGTAAAGTTACCTAACACCAAATACTGTTACACATGTGAAAGAAACAGAACACTCATATACTACTGATGTTATTGTAAAAGTGGTACAACCACTTTGTGAAACAGTTTGGCAGGTTTTTTATTTAAGTTAAATATACACCTGCCATACAACTCAGTTATTCTGTGCCTAGTTATTTATCCAAGATAAGTGAAACTTTCAACTATGCAAAGACTTGTGCTCAAATGTTCAGAACATCTCTATTATAACAGCCCAAAACTACACCTAAGGGGCCATTAACAGATGAATGGATAAAGAATCAGGTATTTTAATTCCACATGAATCCACAATAATACAGAATGAATCAGTGATGCATGATATAATGTAAATAAATCTCAAAAGGTTATGCGGAAAAAATAAGCCATACAGAAAAGTACATACTATATGATTTTATTTATATAAAATTCAAAAAATTCACATTAATCTCTAGTGACATGAAACAGATTAGCGGTTGTAGAGGCATGGTCGAAGCATGGGAGGAAACATCAGGTAGGAATTATGAAAGATCATAAGGAAACTCTTGATTCAATGATGGTTTCACAGGTATATATATATATATATGTCAAAACTTACACGTTTATACAATTTAACTCTATGTTGTTTATTGTATGTCACTTAGACTTTCATATAACTGTTAAAAAATTGAGCAAGATAGACCAATAGGAAAAATTAAGAAACAAAAATTAAAGGAGGAGAGTTCAGAGAGAGATAAGACTTAAGAAATCAAGTCAATATATATTTAAGCAATATAAAAACAAGGAGAGAAGAAAGATAACTGTGAAGTTCATGCTGAACTCCATCAAGTTTAGGAACACTTACTTTTATTAAAAATGAGCCAAATAAATGCATAATAAATGCATAATGGTTAAATATCAAAGTTATTATAAGATAAAAGAGAACAAGAACAAAAATTATATCCCCATGGACAACAAAAGCACATCAGAAGAACATGCTTTTAAAACAGATTTTAGAACTTTTGCTCCAGAACAACTGCAGGAATACATTAGGAAAACTGAGGAACCCACAGATCCTCTGAAGGAAGTGGATTGCTCCTGCAGGACCCGGGAGACACACTGAATACTGTGCTGGGTATCCATGACTGAGAGACTGCAGATGGTTCACATCACAGGACTGTGCAGACAACCCCCAGTGCCAGCCTGAGGCCTGATAGATTTGCTGGGTGGTTACATCCAAAGGAGAGGTAACAATCACTACAGCTTGGCTCTCAGGAAGCCACATCCCTAGGAAAAGGGATCCGGGCCCTATCTTCAGTACTACATCAAGGGAACACCTCATGGGACAAAAGAATCTGAACAACAGCCTTGAACCCTCAACCTTCCCTCTGACAGAACCTATCCAAATGAGAAGGAACTAGAAACCTAACTCTGGTAATGCGACAACACAAAGTTTTTTAACACCTCTAAAACATCACACTAGCTCACCAGCAATGGGTAAAAACCTAAAAGAAATCCCTGATTTACCAGAGAAATAATTTAGAAGGTTAATTATTAAGCTAGTCAAGGAGGCAACAGAGAAAGGTGAAGCCCAATTTAAGGAAATTTAAAAAATAATGATACAAGAAGTGAAGGGAGAAATATTCAGTGAAGGAGGTAGCATAAACAAACAAACAAAAAAAACAATCAAAACTTCAGGAAATAATGGATGCACTTAAAAAAATGTAAAATACTCTGGAAAGTCTCAGTAATAGAATTGAACAAGCAGAAGAATGAAATTCAGACCTCAAAGACAAGGTTTTTAAATTAACCCAATTAAACAAAGGCAAAGAAAAAAGAATAAGAAAATATGAACAAAGCCTCCAAGAAGCCTGTGATTATGTTAAATGACTAAACCTAAGAATAATCAGTGTTCCTGAGGAAGAAGAGAAATCTAAAATTTTGAAAAACATATTTGAGAAATTATCAAGGAAAACTTCCCTAGCCTTGCTAGAGACCTAGACATTCAAATACAGGAAGCTCAAAAAAACACCTGGGAAATTCATTGCAAAAAGATCATCACCTAGACACATTGTCATCAGGTTATCTAAAGTTAAGATGAAGGGAATAATCCTAAGAGCTGTGAAGCAAAAGCACCAGGTAACCTATTAAAAAACAAAAACAAAAACAAAAACAAAAAATCTGTCAGATTAACAGCAGATTTCTCAGAAGAAACTCTACAAGCTAAAAGGGATTGGGACCCTATCTTCAGCCTCCTCAAACAAAACAATTATCAGCCAAAAATTTTGTATCCAGCAAAATGAAGCTTTATAAATGAAGGAAAGATAGGCTTTTTCAGACAAACAAATGCTGAGAGAATTCTTCACTACCAAGCCAGCAATATAAGAACTGCTAAATGGAGCTCTAAATCTTGAAACAAATCCTAGAAACACATCTAAACAGAACTTCTTTAAAGCATAAATCTCACAGGACCTATAAAACAAAAATCCAAAAAAAAAAAAAAAAAAAAAGAAAAGGAGAAAAGGCCAAAGTATACAGGCAACAAATAGCAGCAGTAACTTTTCTTAGACAAAACAAACTTTAAAATAACAGTAGTTAAAAAGACAAAGCGGGATATTATATCATGATAAAATACTTTGTCCAACAGGAAAATATCACAATTCTAAATATATATGCACCTAACACTGGAGCTCCCAAATTTATAAAACAATTACTAATAGTCCTAAGAAATGATATAGACACCACCACAATAATAGTGAGGGACTCCAATATTCCACTGACAGCACTACACAGGTCATCAAGACAGAAAGTCAACAAAGAAACAATGGATTGAAACTGCACCCTGGAACAAATGGACTCAACAGATATTTATAGAACATTCTACCCAACAACCACAGAATATGCTTTCTATTTGACCGTGCGTGAAACTTTCTCCAAGATAGATCATATGATAGGCCACAGAAGGAGCTTCAATAAATTTAAGAAAATTGAAATTACATTAAGCACTCTCTCAGACCACAGAGGAATAAAACAGGAAACCAACTCAGAAAAATAAAAAATAAAAAAACTTCAAAATAATGCAAACACATGGAAATTAAATAACCTGCTCCTGAATGATCATTGGGTCAAAAATGAAATGAAGATTAAAATTAAAAACTTTTTTGAACTAAACGACAGCAGTGACACAACCTATCAAAACCTCTGGGGTACAGCAAAGATGGTGCTAAGAGGAGTGTTGGTAGCCCTAAATGCCTACATTAAAAACACTGAAAGAGCACAAACAGACAATCTAAGGTCACATCTGAAGGAACTAGAGAAACAAGAGCAAACAAAACCCAAATCCAGCAGAAGAAAGGAAATAACCACAGCCAAAGAACTAATTGAAATTGAAATAAACAAACAAAACAATACAAAAGACAAATGAAACACAAAATGCTAGTTCTTTGAAAAGATAAATAAAATTGATAGACCATTAGTAAGATTAACCAAGAAAAGAAGATAGAAAATATAAATAAGCTCAATTAGAAATGAAACAAGAGATATTACAATTGATACCACAGAAATACAAAAGATTACTCAAGGCTACTATGAACACCTTTATGTGCATAAACTAAAAAAACAAGAGGAGATGGGTTAATTTCCTGGAAAGATACAACCCTCCTAGCTTAAGACAGGAAGAATTAGATACCCTGAGCAGACCAACCAATAACAAAAAGCTACATTGAAATGGGAATTTAAAAATTACCAGCAAAGTCCAGGAGCAGAAGGATCCTCAGCAGAATTCTACCAGACATTCAAAAAAGAATTGGTACCAATGCTATTGACACTATTCCACAAGACAGAGAAAGACAGAATCCTCTCTAAATTATTCTATGACGATATCACCCTAATACCCAAACCAGGAAAGAACATAACCAAAAATAAATAAATAAATAATAACTACAGACCAATATCCCTGATGAACATAGATGCTAAAATACTTAAGAAAATATTAACTAACCAAATCCAACAACACATCAAAAAGATAATTCACTATGATCAAATGGGTTTCATACCAAAGATGCAAGGAGGGTTTGACAATACATGAGTCAATAAATGTGATAAAACACATAAACAGAATTAATAAAAAAAATCACACAACCATCTCAATAGATGCAAAAGAAGTATTCGACATAATCTAGCATTGCTTTATAATTAAAATTCTCAGCAAAATTGGGATACAAGGGACATACCTCAATGTAATAAAAGCCTTCTATGACAAACCCACAGCCAACATAATATTGAATAGGGAAAAGTTGAAAGCATTCCCTCTGAGAACTGGAACAAGACAAGGATGCCCACTCTCACCACTCCTCTTCAACATGGTACTGGAAGTCCTAGTCAGAGCAATCAGACAAGGGAAACAAATAAAGGGCATCCAAATTGGTAAAAAGGGAGTTAAACTGTCACTGTTTGCTGATGATATGATCGTTTACCTAGAAAACCCTAAAGACTCCTCCAGAAAGCTCTTAGATCTGATAAAAAAAAATTCAGCAAAGTTTCCAGATACAAATTTAGTGTACACAAATCAGTAGCTCTTTCATACACCAACAGTAACCAAGTTGAGAATCAAAACAAGAGCTCAACCCCTTTAACAATAGCTGCAAAAAAAAAAAAAAAAAAAAAAAAAGAAAGAAAAAAGAAAAAACCTTAGGAATATATCTTACCAATGAGTTGAAAGACCTCTACAAGGAAAAGTACAACACACTGCTAAAAGAAATCATAGATGACACAAACGAACGGAAACATATCCCATGCTCATGGATGGGTAGAAGCAATACTGTGAAAATCACCATACTGCCAAAAGCAGTCTACAAATTCAATGCAAATTCCATCAAAATACCACCACAATTCTTCACAGAATTAGAAAAAACAATCTTAAAATTCGTATGGAACTAAAAAAGAGCCTACATAATCAAAGCAAGACTAAGCAAAAAGAACAAATCTGGAGGCATCACATTACCCAACTTCAAAATATAATATAAAGCCATAGTCACCCAAACAGCATGGTACAGGTATAAAAATAGGCCCAGAAATCAATAGAAAACCCAGAAATAAACCCAAATACTTACTGATCTTCAATAAAGAAACTGATCTTCAATGAAGCAAACAACTTTATTGCTCTTGATCTTCAATAAAGCAACTGATCTTCAATGAAGCAAAAAAAAATAAAGTGAGGAAAGGATGCCCTCATCAACAAATGATGTCTGGGTAATTGGCAAGCCACATGTAGGAGAATAAAACTAGATCCTCATCTCTCACCTATACAAAAAATCAGCTCAAGATGGATCAAGGACTTAAATCTAAGACCTGAACTTATAAAAATTCTAGAAGATAACATTGGAAAACCTTTCTAGACAATGGCTTAGGCAAGGATTCCATGACCAAGAATCCCAAAGCAAATGCTATAAAAACAAAGAGTTGGCTGGGGGCAGTTGGTGGCTCATGCCTGTAATCCCAGCACTTTAGGAGGCCAAGGAGGGTGGATCACGAGGTCAGGAGATCGAGACCATCCTGGCTAATATGGTGAAACCCCATCTCTACTAAAAATACAAAAAAATTAGCCGGGCGTGGTGGTGGGCACCTGTAGTAACAGCTACTTGGGAGACTGAGGCAGGAGAATGGCATGAACCTGGGGGTCAGAGCTTGCAGTGTGCAGAGATTGTGCCACTGCACTCCAGCCTGGGCTATAGAGCAAGACTCCGTCTCAAACAAACAAATAAACAACAACAACAACAAAAAGAAAACAAAGAATAATAGCTGGGACTTAATTAAACTAAAGAGCTTTTGCATGGCTAAAGGAACAGTCAGCAGAGTAAACAGACAACCCACAGAGTGGGAGAAAATCTTCACAATCTATACATCTGACAAAGGAATAATATGCAGAATCTACAACAAACTCAAACAAATTGCCAGGAAAGAACAAACAATCCCATTATAAATGGGCTAAGGACATGAATAGACAATTCTCAAAAGAAGATATACAAATGACCAAAAAACATATGAAAAAATGCTCAACATCATTGATGATCAGTGAAATGCAAATCAAAACCTCAACACAATACCACCTTACACCTGCAAGAATGGCCATAATCAAAAAATCAAAAAAATAATAGATGTTTGTGTGGATGCAGTGGAAAGGGAACATGTCTACACTGTTGGTGGGAATGTAAACTAGTACAACCAATATGGACAACAATGTGGAGATACCTTAAAGAAACAAAAGTAGAACTACCATTTGATCCAGCAGTCCCACTACTGGGTATCTACCCAGAGGAAAATAAGTCACTATACAAAAAAGATACTTGCACACACATGTTTATAGCAATTGCCAATATGTGGAATCCACCCAAAAGCACATAAATCAACGCATGGATAAAGAAATTGTAGTATATTTATATGATGAAATACTACTCAGCCATAAAAAGGAATGAATTAATGTCATTTACAGTGGCCTGGATGAGATTGGAGACTATTATTCTAAGTGAAGTAACTCAGGAATGGAAAATCAAACATCATATATTCTCACTCATAAGTGGAAGCTAAGCTATGAGGATGCAAAGGCATAAGAATGACACAATAGACTTTGGGGACTTAGGGGGAAAGCGTGGGAAGAGGGTGAGGGATAAAACTCTACAAATTGGGGACAATGTATACAGCTAGAATGATGGTTACACCAAAAGCTCACAAATTACTGCTAAAGAACTTACTCATGTAAACAAACACCACCTGTTCCCCAATAACCTATGGAAATAAAAAAATTTACAAAAAATAAACTAGCTATTTTCATTTTCTCATACAAAGTAAAACAGATTTTAAAACGGTAAACTATTTTTCCAAAACCAATAAAAAGGCTAAGATAGTGCTATAAGAAAGAAATAACGTAAACCAAAACCAGAAGAACCCCAAAATATGATAATATAACTTAAAATTTATGTTATAGAATTATAAAGAATTATAATTTTATAAGAATTAAAATTAAAGAAATATAACTTTATAAGAGTTGTAAAGGAAAAAAGAGAAAAAATCAGTAATGAAAATTAAACTAGAAGGAAACTAAGAACAAAAAACATAACTGACAATGCTGTAATGGTAATAACCCATAAAAAAGAAGTCACAATTTAAAATTCATAAGAAATGAAGAAAAAGATAAAATATTTGACAGAAATTAACCTATATAAGACAGAGAAAAAGAAGATCCAACAGTCATTAGTTTGCTGTCTGTGTAAAACAAAAAGACTAATACAATGACATTCTAAATCTATTGTTCTCTCCACCTATAAAACCAATATTCACAATGTTCAAGGGAAGAAATACTGATGTAACATAGTATGTTAGTATATTGTATAACATTTATTATGTAAATAATAGTATTCACATTTATTATATAAATCAATTTAGTTCTGAGTTAAAATTGGAAATATCTTCATAAACTTATAATGCAATATATTTATGTATGTATATATACACACGCAGATATATTTGTGTATTATATATAACCATATGCATGTGTGTCTATGTGTATTCATTCCATCAATAGCTAGTTTTATCCAAGAGACCAGTTATCTGTTCCCCAGTGATGATACAGGGAGGGATAGATACTCTCATTCAAAGATAGGGAGAATGGGAGGCACATTATACTTCACCGATATATAGTAATTCTGAAATCCAGTTACCTGTTGCCCTGCCTTAATTAGTATTCAATTCTATTCCGTTTAAGTTTGCTTCTGTGTCTGTCCTTTGGTCTACTGGTTCCTTTTTATGAGTTGACCTTTCTTTATTATAAAAAGTAGCCCATACTGGGGATGCAGGGGCTGGAGCAAGAGCATCTTTCACAAACCGTGGCTGCCCAGGGCAAGTCATCAAAATAGCCACTGGCCTCCTCCACAAAGAAAGACCAAAACAATAAGTAGATAATCACATGCCAAACAGAGTACTAAGAGAGAACACTGGAATTCAGCTAGAAACTGATAAAGATCCTCTAAATCATAGAAACTTGAGATGGTAGCATAGAAGCAAAGACAAGGAAGAGAAAAGGCTAGCTGTGATTGCCTTAGAGCCAAGAGAGACTCCTCATTGTATTGATTTCTTTTCTTATAAGGGTACAATTCTCATCACGAGAACTTCACTTTCATAGTCTTATCTAAATCTAATTATCTCCCAAAGCCCTCATCTCCAAATACCATTACGCTGGAGGTGAGTCGAGGGGGTAACACTATTTAACCCATAGAAAGTGAATAATAATAAAGATATGTCATGTCAAAATATGTGAAAGGTAGCTCTCTAAAGAAAATGTGTAATATATACTAGAAAAGAGGAAAGTTAAAAATAATAAAAGCTTGAAAATAATAAAAGTTTGAAAACAATAAGACTATAAAGAGAATAGAAACTTAAATACAGAAGAAAAATGAAAAAATATTTAATACAGGAACAAGAATAAATAACTTTTTAAAACTTGCAATAGAAAAAATCAGCACAGAGGATTTTCTATGAAAAAATAAATCAATAAATTCTAGCAAGAAAAAGTAAGAAAAAGTTTGAAAGAGAAAATACAAATTAAATTACCAGTATGAATAAAATTAGCAATGAATTAGAATTAGAGATTTATTAAAGGACATGAAACTATAGCTAGACAGGAGGAATAAATTCTAGTGTTCCATACCAATATAGAATGACTATAGTTAACGATGATCTATTATATAGTTTTAAATAGCTAAAAGTAAGACATTGGATATTTCAAACACAAAAAAGTAATAAATATTTGAGATTATAAATATGCTAATTACATTGATCTGATCACTGTACATTATATGTAATGAAACATCACTATGCACCTCATAAATATGTACAATTATTATATGTCAATTTTTTTAATAAAATAAAATAGAAATAGAAAACAGAAGTTTCTGCAGATACTAAGAACATTTTAAATGATCCTAGGGAATTCGGGATGAACCCCCAGTTGAAATTGTAAAATTACTAGAAAAAACAGAAAAGCAAAGCTCTATGACATTTGTTTGGGAAACTAATTTCAGAATATGGTACCAAAAAGCAGGCAACAAAAGCAAAAATTGGCAAATAAGATTATATCAAGCTAAAAAGCCTTTGCACAGCAAAGTAAACAATCAGCAGAGTGAAAAGACAGCCTATCACATGGGAGAAAATATTTACAAACGACACATCCAATAAAGGTTTAATATCCAAAATACATAAGAAACTCAAACAACTCATTATCAAGAATACACATAACACAATTTTAAAATGAGCAATGGGTCTGAATAGGCATTTCTCTAAAGAATGCATACAATGACCAACTGGTATATGACAAAGGAGCTTAATATCACTAGTCATCAGAAATATACAAATTAAAAGCACAATCTGATTTCACTATATCATCTTAATTAGAATGGCTATAATAAAAATATAGAAAATAACAAATACCTGTAAGGATGTGAAGAAAGGGAAACAGTCATGCAATGCTGATGAGAATATATCTTGGTTCAGCTATTATGAAAAACAGTATACAGATTCCTTATAAATTAAAAGCAGAATTACCATAGGATCCAGCCACCACACTACTGGGTATATGTCCAAAGGAAATGAAACCAGCATCTTGAGGAAACATCTGTACTTCCATGTTTATTGCAGCACTATTCACAAGAGCCAAGATATGAAATCAACCTAAGTGTCCATGAATGAATGAATGGATATTATACACAATAAAATATTATTCTACCTTAAAAAAGGAATTCTTGTCATTTGCAACAGCATGGATGAACCTGGAGGACATTACGGTAAGTGCAGTAATCCATGAAGACAAAGACAAATACCTCATGATCTCACTTATATGTGGAGTCTAAAAAAGCTGAACACAGAACTGAAGAGTAGAATTCTAGGTACTAGAGGCTATCAGGAATTTGGGGATCCCCATATCAGGGATCTGGCAGGGGTGCTGGTCAAGGAATACAAAATCTTAGTTAAATAGGAGAAATAATTTGAGATAATACTATGTTAATTAGTTCAAATGAACAATTTCATAATGTATACATATGTCAAATCATGTTGTACATGATAAATATAACAATTTTTACTTGACGAAAAGACCACATTCATTGTAATATTGCCTCCATACTCATAAAATAATTGATTAAGTTATAATTATTCATGTCCAAAGTTAATTGGTAAAGTTAGTAAATAAATAAAAAATAAGAACAGTCATGGCCACTTAACAATGTTTCTATCAACTATGGATCAGATATACAACATGGTCCCATGAAATTATAATACCATATTTTTACTATACCTTTTCTATGTTTAAATATGTTTAGATATACTTACAGTTACCATTGTGTTACAATTGTCTACTGTATTCAGTACAATAACATGCTGTACAAGTTTTTAGCCTAGGAGCAATAGGCTGTACCTATATCATAGGTGTGTAGGAGGCTATATCCCCTAGGTTTTTGTATGGCAATCTATGATAATCACACGATGATAAAATCACATAACAACACATTTCTCAGAATGCATAACAATTGTTAAGGGCCACGTTAACAGTGTCCATTAAATAAGTAAATAAAACATCTTAGGAAGATACAATACTATAACTAATAAATAATTTGATCTAAGAAATCTAATATTTAGGTGAAGGAAACAAAATCATAGTTAGACAAGACGAATAAGTTCTTATGGAAGGAATTTATTTCCTCTTACAGAAGTATTTCTTAAAAAATAAATTGATAAAAACAGAGGGAAGGAGAGGAACTAAAGAGTCCTATGTGTCTAAAAATAATTCATAATAAAAATACTTTCCAAGAAAAATTCTACTCCCAGGTGAAATTCACCCAAGGTCCACCAAATATTAAAAAACAAAACATACAAATTATTTTAGAGAATAGGAACAAATAAAAATCTTCCCAATTTCTTTTATGAAGACTTCAGATTTTGATAGCAATACATGGTAGGACCATTCAGGAAAATCAAATGTAAGTCAATATCTATTATGTAAAATTCCTAAACAAAATATCAATAAATTATACCTAGTGATATATGAAAAGTTTGGCTTAACATTGATGTTATTAACTATATTATTATTATTAATTATTATTATTTTGAGATGGAATCTCACTCTGTTTCCCAGGTGGAGTGCAGTGGCATGATCTCAGCTCACTGCAACCTCCATCTCCCAGGTTCAAGTGATTCTCCTGCCTCAGCCTCCTGAGCTGGAATTACAGGCATGCTGCACCATGTCCAGCTAATTTTTGTATTTCTACTAGAAACAGGGTTTCACCATGTTGGCCGTGCTGGTCTTGAACTCCTGACCTCATGTGATCCACCTAGCTTGCCTCACAAAGTGATGAGATTACAGTCATGAGCCACCACACCTGGCAGTTATTGACTATATTAAAGCGAATAAAGACAGGCAATACAATCTTATCAATAGACTATAAATAACCATTTAATAAAACTCAAAATGTATTTATGACACATTTATCAATTAAAAAGAAATAAAAAGCCATTAATATGATAAGTAGTGTCAAAAATGCAACCAGAGAAAAATTATAATTAATCAAATGCTTTGTATGTCAGTTTGAGATGAGATAGCAATGATTACAATTGCTTTAGGAGTTCTATCCAGTGCAATAAGGCAAGAAAAAGTAACAGAAATTATGAATATTGGGATAGAAAAGTAAAACTGCCATTATTTTTTAAAAGCATGTGATTGTATAAAAATATCTGAATGAACTATCGATAAATTACTGCAATTAATAAGAAAATTTAGCTAGATAGCTCTATGTATACCAATGTAGAAAAATCAATTATATTCCTATGTAACTAGGAAAAAGAAAAACAAGAATATTAAGTTAAAAACAATGCCATTTACATTCACATCAATAATCTCCAAGTAACAAGGAATAATTTTAACAAAAGATGCATAAAATTTCCACAGAGAAAACTAATAAATTAAATGACTTAAGTAAATGTATAGCAATGTCTTTAGATTGGAAGTCTCAATTATTAAGTCGATTGTCACAAAATTCTATTTTAACTTCAATGAAATTCCAATATCACTCCAATGGATTTTAAAAATATATTGGCAAACTGGTTTCAAAATGCATGTTAAAATTCAAAAGACCTAGAGTCTATAACGGGAAAGTAATCTCAAAAAGTACAAACTGGAATATTTACACTACGAGTTGCGAAACTTATTTTTAAAATATAGCAGTTTGTACATTGTGATATGGGCACAAAGATAAATAAATATTTCAATGGCAGGGAATACAGATTTCAGAACAGACACAAATATATACAGTAACCTAATTTATGACAAAGCCACTTCCGTAATTCAGTGGGGGAAATGATTATTTTTTCAATAAATGATGGTGGCTCAATTAAATAACCATATGGAAAACATGGACCTTGACCCTACATCACACCATAGACAGAAATTAATTCCAGATGCATCATATCATAGAAATAAATGCAAAATCTAAACCAATAAAACTTAAAAAAAGGAAACAAAATATTTTATGAACTTAATGCATTAAGCAGTATAACACCACAAATAACAAACAAAAACTAATGACTGTTTTTGTACTTTATGAAAATTTAAAACTATAAAATAATACATTAAGAGGGAAAAATAAGCCACAAATTTAGTGAATATATTAGCAAAATATATATTCAACTAATGATTCACTCTAGACTATATAAAAAGCCTTATAATTTTTTAAAAACAGACCTAATACAATTACGGGTAAAATATTGAAAAGTCACTTTTGAAAGAAGGATATTCAAATACTAATAATCATATATGAAAAGATACTTTAAAATGTTAGTTATCAGTGAAATGGAAAGTGCAACCATAATGTGATGTCGCTACAGACTTAGCAGAACGGCAACCAGAATATCAAGTATTTCCGAGGTTGTGAAGCAACTGAAACTGTCATAAATTTCTGCTACGTGTATAGATTAGTAGCCACTTTGAAAAAGCTGGTATAGAGAGTATCTATTAAACATGTACTATTTTATGATATAGCAATTTCACCCTTAGGTAAAATCTGAAAAGAAAGTAGTGTAAATCTTCATTTTATAAAGTTTTTTTTCTTAATAGAATGAAACTGGAAATAATAAAAAGGTACCTCAAGAGTATAATGGATAAATACGTTTTGAAAATGACATAAATTATATTTCATTCTCCTTTTACTGCTCTTGAGTATCTCGTTTATATAATGGGGTGGGAGAACTGTATGTGCGGAACATAGATGAGTCTTATAGACACAATAGTTAGGAAAAGATGCTACATCCAAAAGAGTGAATTGATATCTGTGCAGTTCAAGAACATAAATATATAGTGATAGAAATCAGAATTGTTTTCTCAGGGGATGGGTTAATAGTGGCCTTCTGCAATATTGGAACTATTCTATACCTTGTTTTGGGTGGTGGTTACAAAGTTTTATATATATATACACACACATATATACATAAAACTTTAATGTCTATAAAACTTTGTGTATCTATATAATTATACATACATATATGAAAAAATATACTAGAATGGTCAAAGTACACGTAAATATTTACCAACAGAAAAAGAGAAATACCTTGCTGCATATTTTTGAAATGTGCTATGAACATAACTATCAATAAATGAGAGTTTTTTGTACCTAAGAAGGTATGGGCCCCAAAAATGCAAGGTTAGAAGGTGAAGAAGGATACTTGTACCACTTGTGATGCACTTATATTAACATATTATGCAAATTAGAACCAAAAGATACGGAGTTACATACTTATAAAGGAAAAATATAAAGTACTAAAAGTGAACACCAGAATCAGACCTATGTTTTAGAAAGCTATTTTGTAGAAATTTAGAGAATGGATTGGATAAGAGAGATTACTAAAAGAGAACTAGGAAAGAGATATTGATCTGTTCTGGAAAAATGTTATGAGAAAAAAATTAATAATAATTATTCCAAGAGACTGGAAAGAAAGAAAAGACTCATAAAAGATTTCAGCCACAGATCAAAAGGATCTGTTAATCTATTTGAAATGAGAGGGAAAAAAAATGAGTTGCTGTATATTTATGAAGCATACATGTTTTATATGCCCAGCACTCTGTCAGGTGTTTTACATATGTTACACCATTTAATCCTGGTAATAGCCTTGTGTGATACACATATTTATTTCTATTTTACAAATAGAAAATAGAACTCTTGCAGGTTATTTAATTTGTCCAAGGTCAAACGGCAAGGAAATGGAGATGCCCTATTTGAAGCCAGGTGTGTTCGATTCCAAGGTCATACTCTTTGCATTTGAGAATGAATCCTAATACAACTCATAGTACTTGAACGGTTTGTTTTGGTGCATGGTGATACCATTAACTGAAAAGGGAAATTCAGATCAGTAGTATGTTCTATATAGTAGCATAGACTTGGTTTTTGAACATGTTTTAACTTTGCTAACATAACGTCTGGTAAGAAGTTAAAAATAAGTTCTGTTCCGGTAAATTTAAGATTCTTATAGATGCTGGATAGTAAACCTGTGTCAGATGCATAGTTTCAAATATTTTCTACCATTCTGTAGTCTGTCTTTTTACTCTGTTAATAGTTTATTTTGCTGTGCAGGAACTCTTTCATTCAATCTGATCCCAATTGTCAATTTTTGTTTTTGTTGCAGTTGCTTTTGGTGTTTTTGTCAAAATCTTTGCCACTTCCTATGTCCAGAATGATATTGCCTATGTTGTCTTGCAGGGGTTTTATAGGTTTGGGTTTTACATTTAAATCTTTAATCTATATTGAGTTTATTTTTGTATGCGTTTAAAGGAAGGGGTCCAATTTTAATCTTCTGTTATTAAAAAGTAAAAAAGTAACCAATGCTGAAGAGGTTGCAGAGAAAAGGGAATGCTTATACACTCTTGTTGCGAGTGTAAATTAGTTCAACAGTTGTGGAAAACAGTGTGATGACTACCCAAATTGCTAAAGACAGAACTACTATTCGAGGCAGCAATCCCCTCACTGGGTATATACCCAGAGGAATGTAAATCATTATGTCATAAAGACTCAGGAACATGTATTTTCATTGTAGCACTATTCACAATAGCAAAACATGGAATCAACCTAAATGCCCATCAGTGGTAGAATGATGTATTAATTTGTTGTCACACTGCTATAAAGAATTATTTGAGTCTGGGTAATTTATAAAGAAAAGAGGTTTAATTGATTCACAATTCCACAGGCTTAACAGGAATTATGACTGGGAGGCCTCAGAAAAGTTACAATCATGACGGAAGGCGAAGGGGAAATAAGTATGTGTTATAGATGGTGAAACAGGAGAAAGAGAGAGAAAGAACAAAGGCGGATGTGCTGTACACATTTAAACAACCAGATCTCATGAGAACTAACTCACTATCACAAGAAAAACGAGAGGAAAATCCACCACCATGAGTCAATCACCTCCCAATAGCTCCAGTCCCTGACAGTTGGGGATTACAGTTCAACATGAGGTTTGGGTGGGAACACAAAGCCAAACCATATAATTCTGCCTTTGACCCTCCCAAATCTCATGTCCTTCTCTTTTCAAAACAAATCATACCTTCTCAATAGTCCCCCAAAGGCTTAACTCATTCCAGCATTAACTCGAAAGTTCAAGTCCAAAGTCTCATCTAAGACACAGCAAGTCCCTTCTGCCTATGAGCCTGTAAAATCAAAAGCAAGTTAGTTACTTCCAATTTACAATGGAGGTACAGGCATTGGGTAAGTAATCCCATTGCAAAAGGGAGAAATCAGCCAGAACGAAGGGGCTACAGGCCCCATGCAAGTCCAAAACCTAGCAGAGCAGTTATTAAGTCTTCAAGCTCCAAAAACAATCTTCTTTGACTTGATGTCTCGCATTACATCCAGGTCACGTTGATGCAAGGGGTGGGCTCCCAAGGCCTCGGGCAGCTCTTTTCCATGCCTCTGCATGATATATTCCCCCACAGCTGCTTTCATGGGCTGGCGTTGAATGCCTACAGCTTTCCCAGGAACATGGGAAGCTGTTGGTCCATCTACCATCCTGGGGTCTGTAGGATGGTGGCTCTCTTCTCGCAGTTCCACTAGGCAGTACATCAGTGGAGATTCTGTGTGGTAACCCCACACTGTATTCCCCTAAAAGAGGTTCTCCACGAGAGCTCTGCCCCTGCCGGAGATTTCTGCCTGGACATTCAGGTATTTCCATACATCCTCTGAAATGTACACGGATAATCCCAAAGCTCAACTCTTGTCTTCTGTGCATCCATAGGACCAACACCGTGTGGAAACCGCCAAGGCTTAGGGCTTGCACCCTCTGAAGCAACGGGCCGAGATTTAGTACCGCACCTTTTAGTACGGTTGGAGCTAGAGGGACTGGGACTGCAAGGCACCATGTCTCAAAGCTGCACAGAGCAGCAGGGCCCTAGGCCTGGCCCATGAAACCATATTTCCCTCCTAGTTCTCTGGGCCTGTGATGGGAGGGACTGCTGTGAATTCTCCGAAATGCCCTGCAGGCATTTTTTCCATTGTTTTGACTGTTAACATTTGGCTCCTCTTTACTCATGCAAATTTCTGTAGCTGGCTTGAATTTCTCCACAGAAAATGCTTTTTTTTTTTTTTTCCTCTACGACATAATCAGACTGCAAATTTCCCAAACTTTTATGCTATGCCTCATTTATAAATGTAGGTTCCCTTTGCTAATGCTAATGAGCATAGAATTTTATGAACAGCCAGGACACTTTTTCAACACTTTGCTGCTTAGAAATGTCTTCCAACAGATACCCTAAATTATGCCTCTCAAGTTCAAAGTTCTACAGATCCTTAGAGCAGGGGCACAATGCCACCAGTCTCCCTGCTAAAGCGTAGCAAGAGTGACCTTTACTCCAGTTCCTAATAAGTTCTTCCTCTCCATCTGAGACCATCTCAGCCTGAATTTCATTTTCCATATTACGATCAGCATTTTGGTCAAAACCATTCAACAAGTCTCTAGAAAGTTCCAAACTTTCCTGCATCTTTCTGTCTTCTCCTGAGCCCTCCAAATTGTTCCAATCTCTGCCTGTTACCCAGTTCCAAAGTTGCCTCCACACTTCCCGTTATCTTCATAGGAGAGCCCCACTTCTGGTACCAATTTTCTGTATTAGTCCGTTTTCACACTGCATTTTGAATCCGGAGAACTTAATGTCAGTGCACCAAATGCAAATTTAAAAAGAGCTACCTGAGACCAGGTAATTTATGACATTAATCTAGTAATTAATGTCTCGGGGATCAAATGTTTACAAATGATCTCATTGCAACCCTTCATTTTATAAATGAGATATAAAATTTAAATAACTGTGTGCCCTGTTGAAAAATTATACAGATAGTTGTTGCTCTGTCAATCTGAGTCCCTGTGTGACACTTGCAAGCAAAGTCCTATGCCAACATATGGAAAACTAGCAAATGATAGTTATGTGCTGGGAAAAGGCATGCTCTGAACTATGTTTAAGAGGTAATTGTTGCTAACAAATACTGCTTTTTTATTGTTGTTTTCTTAACATGATCAAGAAAGTTAGAATATAAGACTAAGGCAAATGGGGATTATATTTTAAAAACTCATACTTAAAAATAATGAATTGCAGTGAAATTTAGAAAAATTTTGGAAAAAAGTGGATCATGGCTATCGTGAGCAATGTTGCAATGAACATGAGAGTACAAAGGTACTCAACATCACCGATCATCAGGAAAATCCAAATCAAAACCACAATGAGATATTACTGCACACCTGCTACCAAAAAATATAAAAAAAACAAGTGTTGGCAAGAATGTAAAGGAACGGGGAACCTTGTGTGCTGTTGTTGAAAATGTAAAAGGTTGCAGTTGCTAAGAAAAGTGGTATGAGTGGTCCTCAAAAAATTAAGAGGAGAACAACCATATGATTCAGCAGTTCCACTTCTGGGTATTTACCAAAATAATTGAAAACTGGATATCAAAGAGATACTTGCACTCCCATGGTTCATTAAAATGAATTTGATTTTATCTTAAAAATCAGTTTAAAAAGCAGAAGTCATACTTCCTAAAATTGATAACAAGGAATCTTGAAGACAGTGAAGAAGTTAATTAGATGTGAGTTTTAATGAACATTATTTTATTTCATGTCAATGAAATCACACTGAATAATAAGTTAATTCTAAAATTAAAAAATAAGTAATATACTTTATAAAAACCTCCACGGATTAAAGAGAGTCACATCAGAATTTACAAAATATTTTGAACTGGATAATAAAGATAAAACATGCAAAAACTTACAAGATGTAGCAACAGTAATGACGAGAGATTGGTCTACCTGAATCTATCTGCTCTTGTTCCTATGTATCAGAAGGTGGCAAACCACAGCTCATACCGTTTCAGTCTCTGTTTTTGTATGATCCACAAGCTAAGAAGTTTTTTTACAAACAAACATTTGTAATCATTTAGTAATAGAGAACACTAACTTTGAATCCCAATTAATGAAAATATCATCTCAAAAAACCTCCATTCTCATTAGTTGACCTATCTTACAAAAAAAAAAAAATACTCATGCATTACTGTTGTTATATTTTGAGTGTCATCAATAAGAATATTGTCAAAATCTATTTCTCTTCTGTTATATAAAAACCTACGTAGTATTCTTGACTTTGCTTCTTGGCCTACAAAGCCTAAAATATTTATAATTTGGCTTCTACTAAGTATGCAAACTGCTAACCCAAGAAAATGCAGTCCCTACCCCTGCAGAGTATACAGTGTGATATTAAGTACTGAATTCAACTTTGAAAAGTGTTCTCAATATGACCCTCAAAGGCGTTCTCTAAGGTAAAGATAAGAAACTCTATACTCTTCAATATTCTGAAAAGAATGCAAATGTATCTGACATTTTAAATTGATGTAAAATAACCATAATACCAAGGTTGTATTTAATTCAGTGTACTTATGTTGGTTTATCATATCATGACCAAATCAGTATACTTATGTTGATTTATCATACCATGACCAAAAGCTCTGGTGAATAATAATGTTTTAAAATAGGAAAAATATTTTGAATTAATTGAAATTGGTTTCAAGAAAAAATATTGAACAAATCTAATGAAAATGGATGAGAAACAAAGAAAAATATCATAGTGGAAAAGTGTTAAACTAAAAAATAATTTCATTAAGCTATGTTATGGTAATTGCAGATTAAAAAATAAATGTTGTAGCCAAATTGCACTGTAAATTTCCCCAAAGAAGGGTGTGTTATGTGGCAAATTCTAAATTATCAAGTTTAAACAGAATAGTTATACCAATTTCTCTGAGGATAAACTTCCTTATCTGGACACTATCTCCACAAGGTAAACTTAAAGCCTAGCATACAAGACTGATACAATAAATGGAATCTGATTTTGAGATATGTTGATTAAAGAAAAATACCATTACCCCATTAGGCTACACTTTCATTTTATTCATTTATTCATTCATTTACAAATTATTAATCAAATACTATTATCTTTCAAGTAGGTACTGCATACTTAGTGAACAAATAGATCTGTATTTTGAATTCATAGAACTTAATGTCAGTGCACAAAATGAAAAAATTAAAAGCACAGATAAATTCTTATAGAATAATCTTGCAATATAAAATTTATAGATGAATTCTCTAAGTTAAAACAATAGCAAGAGCCTACTAACCTTAATATATCTGAGTCTCACCACATGTCCTGGTGCTTTGCAGTTTGTTAATAATATTTGTTGTGAAATTTGAAAGTTATTAATACATTTTGGCAAACAATTTTTCCCTGTTTATATATTGGCCACAAATATACCATAAAATTTCTTATAAAACTCTATGTACATAAAATATAGGTAAAGTGGAAATGTTTTCCAGTAGAAGGTCCACAGAGTATGTTTTCATTTAATAAAGACAGAGACAATAATCTGAAATTCATAACTTTAACTTTGTTCTCATTTGAGTTGTGGTAGAACTGATAAGTTTAAGTGTTTATATGCTAATTTTATTTTGCTTGGTATAAATTTGATCAATGTATCAGGATATAAATGTTAATCAAATACATACTTGACAAAAGACTTTAGATTTCACATAATCAGTATATCAAAAAGTTTTGCACTCTCTTAATCCAGTCACCAATAAGCAAGTAAAGTAATATTTTAAAATGAATTATCAAATTATATTATTTCTTTGCCTAAGTCCAATGTCTTCTCTTTGGAATTGGAATGCAAAACATACTCTTTTTTTCTCAAATGGTCCACAAAGCTCAACCTGATTTGGCCTTTGTTTACTTTCCAAGCTACATCTCTAGCACTAGCCTCTTATTCTAAAGGTTCCAAACATTCAATCAAACTTTCCTATAACATCGACCTCATCCCCATATAAAGAAGTTGTACTTGTTTTCTCTTTCTAGAGTGTTCTTCCCATAGAACTCTGAATGGTTGGCCAATTCTCATCACTTGGGTCCAATTTGAACTATTTACTTTTCAGAGGGAAAATAAAGCACTTCCTCAACCCACTCTATTTTGTCGCTTTTTGTCCGTCGAAGCAGGGATCCCCAAACTTACTGACACCAGGGACCAGTTTCATGGAAGATAATTTTGGTGAGGGGTGTGGTTTGGGGATGAAACTGTTCTACATCAGATCAGCAGGCATTAGATTCTCATAAGTGGCACACAACCTACATCCCTCGCATGCCCAGTTCACAATAGGGTTCCCACTCCTATGAGAATCTAATGCTGCTGCTGATCTGACAGCAGGTGGAGCTCAGGTGGTAATGCTCTCTTGCCCACTGCTCACCTCCTACTGTGTGGCCTGGTTCCTAACAGGCTACAGGCCAGTAATGGACAACAGTGTTTGTGGACTCCTGTTTCAAAGCCTTTTCTACCATCTCAAATCATCACACGAGCTAGCTTTTCTATTTCTTTTTTTTTTTTTTTTTTTTTTTTGAGACGGAGTCTCGCTCTGTAGCCCAGGATGGAGTGCAGTGGCCGGATCTCAGCTCACTGCAAGCTCCGCCTCCCGGGTTCACGCCATTCTCCTGCCTCAGCCTCCCGAGTAGCTGGGACTACAGGCGCCGCCACCACGCCCGGTTAGATTTTTGTATTTTTTTTTAGTAGAGACGGGGTTTCACCGTGTTAGCCAGGATGGTCTCGATCTCTTGACCTCGTGATCCGCCCGTCTCGGCCTCCCAAAGTGCTGGGATTACAGGCTTGAGCCACCGCGCCCGGCCATAGCTTCTCTATTTCTATTTTTATCACTAGGATATAAATTCTATGAGAAGAGAAAGTGGTACTCCTTTTTTAAATCACTGTTTTTCCAGTGCCTATGACAGCCAGTGTTACCTAGCAGATACAAATAGCAGTTGTTAGCATTTTGAAGCCTATGATAATAATCAACTTACTGCTAACTGGACATAACTGTCTTTAAGAATTTGGGACTGAAAAATTTATTGATTTTGAAAAAAATCAAACTTATCTTAATATGAAATTTTAATATTATCTAGTTGATATTTAAGGCATTTTAAAAATATTGATAGATTTAGATTTTATGGTTTGCACATTTAAGCTGAATATGCGTTCATTAAAAATGTGTTCACATTCAACAGATTGAAACAGACTACCTACAAACTTAGAGACTCGGCTCCTGATACAACTGGCCCTGCCTCTGCCTCAATACTATGTATCAAAGGAAATTAATACTTCCCATGGTTATCTGATATCAAAATACATGATTTATTCAAGTTCCTGTCACTTACCTTGGTTAAGTCACCTTATTTTCTTGTGCTTCAATGTCTTCATTATAAAAATGGAAATTACTGCATAAATTCTGTATTTTGTTTGAGTACCAAATGAAATAATATTTTATTAAGTGAAAGCACTTTATGAAATTGTCTGCTCCTTTAAATTTTAGTTATTATGCTATCAGTTTTGTCCATTTAGCATGTTTTATTTCTTAAATATGAATTTCCTAAGTTGTTTTATTACTAATAGGTGAGAGTGTTTAATAGTTAACATTTTTAGACAAATCTTTTTATGGTAGAAATCTAAGTAAATGAGACATGAACTTTGAATATTAAAAAACGTTGATACGTGCGATGTATTTGCATTTGAAGTGACAGAATTTCCTCTAAATTCGATTTTATATTTCATAATGGCATGCGATTCTAGAGAACAATGTAGTGCTCCACCAAATCCCCTCTGCAGGGATCAGCATCCATCCTCCAGCTGCTAGGAATATTTATAAATGGCTGACATCTCCCAGTTGAGACTCCTCACTGGGAATTGTGTAAGATTAATCACCCCTTTCAGGAGCCAATGCCTGGCTGACATGGAGATATAATGGCTGGGTCTCTTTTCCTCAATTTGAGACAACTCCAGAGCTCCTCTAGGATCAGCTGATGCTTTTGTAGCATCAAGATTGCAGTTAGCTGGACTCACCCCTCCCCAGTCCCACCTTTCTGTATTTCCCAAGAACACTCCCTACAGACTTACACACAACTCTCTATTTCAGAATCCAATTTAAGACAACTGTTTTTGCAAAGATACCATCATGGGTAATACACTTAATCTGGTTTCAAAATACAATGTAATTAAGTCATTTGAAAAATAAAAACTGATAAAAAGTTTATTCTACATACTAGTCACATGCAAATTTTGGTAGTATTTCCTTTGCGTAATCAGTACATGTGAAGGCTATATACAGTTTTTCTGGTTAGAGTGATGTTGACTCATATGGTTAATACATCAGTTTTTCATATGCTTTATTTATTCAAAAGATGAGAAGACCTATCTGACCATGTTTCGTAATGAACATTCATGAGCTTTTCTTAGATATTTCTTGCCATTTGTGTTAATACTCTTTGGTCTACACTTGCAAATCTGTACAGAATCCACATGCCGAGGCTAATATTTATTTTCCTATGGAAAAAAGAGAGGGGTTTGAAAGTCACTTTTACAATCTCCAACATGGGATATTATGCAGTTTATTTTTAAAAACAGATATCTAAACATTTGTCAGGGATGTGAGACAATAACCGTCAAGCAACTTCCAAACAAAAAAGAAATATTCATTCTAGCAGTATTCAGGATGACCCCTGAAGAAACAGCACTTCTTGTACTTTATATCTGAATTATTATTACTTTTCCTTTAAAGGAGACTCTCCAGTCAAGTTTAAGCTCTTTTTATATACACTTTTACTACACAACATGCTTTTCCCTTGGAAAATTCATCACATATGGAGATACATAATTTTATATTGTATCTTTCTCTTTAGTTTGATGTAAGCTCCATAAGGAAAAGAAAATTTTGCCTGTTTAGTTTTCTGCTACATCCCTCTATGATCTTCAAAGGTACTGCTACATAGCAAGAGGCAATAAATATTTGCAGATACTCTTTTAGGAAGCCTAGCTCTTACCAACATATATATTTCTGATCTTTATTTGATTGGGATGCTATGATTTATCTAATAATGTTAACAACCCAATAGCATATGTATTTCCTACATGTATTTAGATAAACGGATGCAACTATGTTTATATGGTTATCAACTGTGAGACCAAACTGTTGTGAATAAGTTACTTTTAAGAATGTATCTAATTCATCTGAATTTGTAGAAAAATCCAATCTCCTGAAATATCATCAGAAAGAATTTTCCTTTTTCTCAAAGTAGAAGGCACTCGCATTTAGCAGTTTATGCGTGAACTGAATTCTTTTATAATTATCAGGATCTATGGTATCTTCGGGTGGATGTTAGACCCATCTGTCCTAAAAGCTTCTGAGTGATTTACTAGTATACTGAAAAGTAATGCTATGAGGAATTTATTTAATGAATATATTTTGTAAAAATTAAAGATTACCTTGTCAGTTGTTTCCTTAGATTTTTTTTTCTGTAAAGTTATTGTGAGTTTTAATTTTCTAATTTTCCATTTCATAGATTCTACCACATACAACACTATAGTACATAGAATACAGGACAAAGAATAAACATTCTTCATTATTTATCAGACTGTCACAAGTCTTACTATAGCTTTATTAATATTTTTAATTTGATCTCTACATGTAAAGAAAGAAATATGAAATTATAATTCACAAGAAAAATTTCATGACTGGTGTTACTATTTCTTAGAGTAAGTCCAATATATTTGGCCGAAGTATATCCTGGGTGAGATCATTTAAAAAGAGAAAAAAAAAAAACCCTGATATATCAAAATGAAACAGAAACAGGAAACTGCAATAGAATGAATAAGCACTTCTATTTCTGGAAAAAGTAGACACATTAGATATGCCTGATGGGACAACAATCAGAAATTTGTCGTATATTTGGTTTGAAGAATTGTCTCCGTCCATTTGAGTAAACAGTTACCCATGCCTAATTATGCAGAACACTGTATTAGATGCTGAGAATATACAGAGAGAAAAAAGTAATGGTCTCTGCCCTTGGGGAGTTTAATAACAATATGGATAATTGGTTTTAGCCATTGAGACAGATTACCAAGATTAATGAAGAATATACCAGTTTTATTTTTTTTAATATTCAATTGACTCTTATGCATACATACCCCAGAGATAGTGTGGGTTTGGGCCAGACTACCACAAGAAAGCAAATGTTTTATAAAAGCAAGTCACATAAATGTTTTGATTTCCCAATGCCTATAAAAGTTATGTTTACACTGTACTTCAGTAAAAGTTATGTTTACACTATACTTCAGTCTATTAAGTGTACATAATGTTATGTTTAAAAAAACAAGGTATGTATCACAAATTTAAAAATACTTGATTGCCAAAAATTGCTAACTTTCATCTCAGCCTTCAGTGAGTCTTAGTTTGTTCGCTGGTAGTGGGCTTCGCCTCCAGGTTAATGGTTGCAGACTGATCAGAAAGGTGATTGCTGAAGTTTGGGGTGGCTGTGGCAATGACTTAAAATAAGACAACAATGAAGTTTCCCTCATCAATGAACTCTTCCTTTCATGAAAAATTTCTCTGTAGCATATGATGCTGTCTGAGTTCATTTTGTCCACAGTAGAACTTTTTCCAAAATTGAAGTCAATACTCTCAGATCTGCCTGATTTAGCAACTAAATTTATGGGATATCCTAAATCCTTTGTTGTCATTTCAGCAATATTCACAGTGTCTTCACCAGGAGTGGATTTCATCTCAGAAACCACTTTATTTGCTCAATCATGAGAAGCAAGTCCTCATTTGTTCAAATTGTATAATGAGATTGCAGCAATTCAGTCTTATCTTGAGGCTCCACTCCTAATTCTAATTCTCTTGCTATTTCCAACACATTTGCAGTTGCTTTCTCTATTGAAGTTTTGAACCCATTGAAGTCATCCATGAGGGTTAGAATCAAATTCTTTCAAACTCTTGTTCATGTTAATATTTTGACTTCATCCCATGAATCATAATATCCTTAATGACATTTAGAATGGTGAATCCTTTCCAGAAGGTTTTCAATTGATTTTGCCCAGTTCCATCGGAGAAATTCCTATCTCTGGCAGCTATAGTCTCATGAAATGTAGTTCTTAAATAAGAATTGAAAGTTTAGATTACTCCTTAATCCATAGGCTGCAGAATAGATGTTGTATTAGCAGGCATGAAAATAACAGTATTCTCCTTGCACATTTCTATCAGAGCTCTTGGGTGACCAGGTTTATTGTCAAGAAGCAGTAATATTTTGAAAAGAATGTTTGTTTGTTTTGAGATGGAGTCTCATTCTGTCACTCAGGCTGGAGTACAATGGCACGATCTTGGCTCACTGCAACTTTCACCTCCCAGGTTCAAGCAATTCTCCTGCCTCAGCCTCCTGAGTAGCTGGAACGAAAGGCTCATGCCACCACACCCAGGTAATTTTTGTACTTTTAGTAGAGATGGGGTTTCACCATGTTAGCCAGGCTGGTCTCAAACTCCTGACTTCAAGTGATCCACTCGCCTTGGCCTCCCATTTTGGAATTACAGACGTGAGCCACTAAACTTGGACAGAACCTTTTTATTTTTATAAGCAGTAGTTCTCAAACATGGGCTTAAAATATTCAGTAAACCATGCTGTAAATGCATGTACTATCACTCAGGCTTTGTTGTTCCATTTCCAGAGCACAGACAGAGTAGAGTGAGCAAAATTCTTAAGAGCCTTAGGATTTTGAGATTGGTAAATGAGCATTGGCTTCCACTTACAGTAACCAGATCATTAGCGCCTTACAAGAGAATCAGCTTTGAGGCTAGCTATTAATTTCTCCTCTCTAGCTTTGAAAGTCCTAGATTGCATCTTCTTTCAATATAAGATTGTTTTATCTGCATTAAAAATCTGCTCTGTAATGTAACCACCTTCACCAATGATCTTAACTGGATTTCTGGATAGCTTCCTGCCGCTTCTACGTCAGCACTTGCTGCTTCACCTTTTACTTTTATGTTATGGAGACAACTTTCTGCCTTAAACTCATGAACCAATCTCTGCCAGTTTCAAACTTTTCCTTCTGCAGTTTCCATGCCTCTCAGCCTTCACAGAACTGAAGAGAGTTAGAGCCTTGCTCTGGATTAGGCTTTAGCATAAGGGAACGTTGTGGCTGCTTGGATCTATGCAGACCACTCAAACTTTCTTTATATTAATAATGAAGCTGTTTCACTGTTTTATTATTCATGTATTCACTAGAATATCACTTTTAATTTCATTGAAGAGCTTTTCTTTTGCATTCACAACTCGGATACTTGACACAAGAGGCCTGGCTTTTGGGCGATCACAGCTTTTGACATATCTTCCTCACTAAGCATAATTATTTCTAAATTTTGATTTAAAGTGAGAGATGTTCAACTCTGTCTTTTAGTTGAACACTTGGGGTCTATTGTAGCATTATTAGTAGGCCTAATTTTAATAATATTGTGTCTCAGAAAATAGAAAGCCTGGAAAGGATAAGAGAGGGACAGGAAAAGCACTGGTTAGTAGCAGTCAGAACACCATCCATTAAACATTTGTTGACTAAGCCCTCCGTCACACATGTGTGTGGTTCCTGGTGCCCCCAAACAATTATAATAACAACATCTAAGACTACTAATCAAAGATCACTATAGCTGATTTAATAATAATAAAAAATTGAAATACAGTGAAGATTGCCCAAATGTGCCAGACACATGATTTAAGTACAAGCTGTTGGAAAAATGGCACTGATAGCTTTGCTCAATGCAGCATTGCCATAAAACTTCAATTTATTAAAAAATGCAAATCTTTAAAGCATAATACAATTAAAGTATAATATAAAGAGGTATGTCATAATATTATAAAATTCAAACATAACGAAATTGGATAAATGCTGCTTTTGCAGTTAGAAATCCTGGATTTAAAATTCTAACCTGAGGTTTATTAGCTATGTGACATTAGCAGAGTTGAATCATCTCTCTGAAACTTCAGTTCCATTGTAAGATGCTGACATTAAGATTGTGTTATATGATGTATGAAAGTTTCCAATAGTATTCTGTTAAGACATATTAGATAGTTATGTTAATACACGTTCAATGCTGTATATTTAAAATGTTACCACTGATTCTAGAAATATAATAGATAAATGTTCAGAATAAATAAAATATAATAGATGAAAATAATATTCAGAAACAATCAGTTAAAAATGAGTCTAAATCGATTTTGCCCTTTGTAAGTCTTAGGTTTATGATTCTGTTCTGTGGTATGATGATTCATCTCTTGTATTAATCTTTTCATTAAGGTTTTCTATGCTAAATGGTTAAAAAAAAAAATAGGTTGCTAAGTTCCTTATTAAAGGTTCGATTTCTAAAGAGAAGAGAAACTAGAGTCTTCAACCAAATGCAGTAACCTCAAAAATAGAGCTGCTTCCAAGAGTTAAACCTCCCCAAGCCTTCTAACTCCAATTTATGATAGAATATACATATTATTGAATATGATGCGAATACCACCTTGGTGGTTTTCTAGGGAATAGGTTAACATTGCAAGATAACTTAAACTCACTAAGTTAACATGAAGATGGAATCCTATCTTGAATTTAGTTTTAACATAGGTAATATTTCTTTAAATGGCATATTGTTTATTATATATCTTCATTTAATAACTATTCACATTGACTTTTTGGTAGTTAAACATAACATAGCCTGAATGGTTTTTTTTCTTCAAAGTCTTCATTCATGCATCTGAGTAAAATACAGTCCAAGACCAAGTGAAAGGGGCAAAGTTTGAACAATAGTGCTTAAATAATTCAACCATTTGTCACTAGATGACAAATATCACACTTCATATGGAGGCAGTAATTCATACCTATTTCAGGAAATTATTAGGAAAAGCCTAAACCATAGAATTGCATGCTTAAAAAACATGAAGCACCTATCCTGATATACATATGTGTATATATATATAGACACACACACACACACGTTATGTATATACACACACACACATATATATATAATGAGACTAGCATGTATATCTGTAAACTTCAATTTCTAAGTCTTCTCTTCCTGTACTATTTGATGATTGGCCTAAAATGCAGACTCAGACTCAGGAAAGAATAGAGCAGTGTAGAGTAGGGAAATTAGATTGTAAGTAGAACCATGTTCAGAATAGAAAGCAGATGCATCCTCTGAGAAAAACAAAAAGAATGTAACTGTCAGTAACAAATTAATCAATCTGTTTTTTTCTTACAGGGATTATGTTAAAACTAACTATGCATAATGTAGTTTGAAAAATACAAATTTAAAGGGAATACTTCTAGACAATTCCCCAAAAACAAATTTTTCTTTTCTCTACAGATACTAATAATATTCCAGATATGATGCTGTTGAGCTTTGGAGGAAATGCTCTGTATTCTTGAGGGCTGGAGCCAGGCAATAACCCATGTGCTGTTGAAACTTACCACAAAAATCTCCCTTTGGTAGTTGCCGGGTACTATTTTATATCCATTTATCAAGGCACAAATAAGGGCAATATTCTCTAAATATATTAATCTGTTTAATCTGGTATCCATCATGTCCCAAAACAGAGGGTAATGGTGGAGTTGTTGTTATTAGAAAATTTGTAGCATCCTTTATCTGACAATAAAAAATGTCTAAGTTGATAATGTCTACCAATTATTGAGAACCATAACGTGTCAGGCAGAGTGCATGCCCTCTACAAAATTGTCTGCCCTCTCCTAACATCCCTAGAAGGAAGACATTATTATCTCCAAATTACAGATGAAAATACTGAGTCTTAGAAGTAAAATAATATGTTCAAGGTGGCAATAGTTTATAAGGATTCAAACTCAGGTCTGTCTGCCTCAGCAGCCCATCAAGAGGTGTTGCTCAATTAGAAGAGTGCTTACTCCATGGTTTTTAAAGAAAACAAACTGGTTTTTCAATATTTAAATTTTAAATCTTTTTAATAAATCAAAATGAATTTTATGTGGAGATAACCATACATATTGTTTACAAGTATATACAATGAAATATACTTTTATTTTCACCACATTTACAAATTATAACTGTAGCATTATGATCTGCTTACTGGTATAATCTATAGCTGTTGAAATAATTTACATGGTCTGATATTAAGAATAGGTCCTGTATTACTGTTGGAAAGGACACTTTGTTCATCTTTAGTCTACTTCCTATGTAAATAAAGTGTTCTGTTCATTTATCTGATGCAGTGAAATCCAACTAAGAACATTTGAGCCGACTTATCTAAAAGCTTCTGTTGTGCAGAGCAGCACTTCTACTGAGCCCTGCCAAGCTCAGTTTTGAGTGTTACAGTGTAATTTACATGGTCTGATATTTAAAAAGGGGAAAATAAATTAACTATGTGATACCATTTGACTAAAGAGGTTTTTATTTCAGAAAAAAAATGAATATGTTTTGGATAAACAAATCTACATTAACTAGTGCTTTATCATACTACTCAGCAATTTTGATCCCTCAAGGCCACTTACTAATTATAGGAAGAAAAATAATACACTACATTTTACCTAAGCAAAATTTATTTCTTGTATGAGCAAAAATTTACTTTAACCTAAAGCACAGAAAAGAATACATTAAATATTCACTGGGGGGTAAGAATTGTTTTGCATGTTACATTTCTTGCTGCTTATCTGCTGAACCTCAATTCTCACGTTCATACTGAATTATGTGAAATGGAAATATGGAATCGTTTTCTGAAGACACTTTTATAAAACTCAGATTTCATTCAATAGAACTCCTAATTACAAGAATACCCAGGTTAGTCAGGAAATCAGTATTCCAGTCCCAGATCCACCACTAGACTTGTAGTTCACAGACTTTCTCTATTTTCAATGTGACCTCCTGCAAGCCTAGAATATTGATATATATTCCTATTCTGTTTGGATAATCCAAACTAAAATTCCAATGGATATGGGAGGCAAAAAAGCAATAGAAATACAAGTTGGCATTTTCGTTTGATTATTTTCCAGCCTTACTTCCTCCTTTTCTTCCTTTTGTGCCCATTTGTTACTACTGTAAGTTCCCTTTAACAATGGGCTTAGTACCACGGCACATTTACTTCTCAAGAGTTATACAGTGGAGTTTAAAAGTAGCCATAGGCTTCCAGACTCATCAGGGAAAAAATTAAAAGTTGTTTCATGCAAAATACTGTTTTCCCAAAGTGTCTCCTCTTTGCCATACCAGGCTAATGTGATTGTCTCACTAGCAAAAAGCATCTTGAAGGTCAGAGGGCAATAGAGACTTCGTGAAGAGGAGAAATCCATTTGTTCCAACAGGAAAGATTTTATTTCAAAATTTTCTTTTTGTTTCTTGACACAATGCTTCCAGAGTGGGAAATTAGACCTGAAATCCTGACTAAATTCATCTTTATTTAAGTGCATGGTTTGAGACTAAAAGCAAGTTTACCTAAAAACACCTTTAGAGAACAAACTAACCCAGCTGTGTAAGGTCATAAAGGAAGCACAACTCTACTTGAATTTCAAGGATATAAAGATCTACTTACTTGTTTTCTCCAAAATAATTAAGGCGGATATTTTGACACAATTATTCGGGGTTCTTAAATTTATCTCTGTGGCTCTTTCTGACAGTTGAGTTCCTATTTTTTCCAAAACAGGTCATGTATTCACTGCTCCCTCAGAAGTACTGTTTCTGGTCAGCATGGTGGAACAGGATGAGTCTCTCCTCTTAAAGTTTTTCCCATTTTAATATTCCAAGTTATCCCTGGGTCCCTTCTCACAAGTAAAAATCTAGCATATATAATTCAATAATCAGCTACACTGCATTTCAGTCCAAGTATTAATTTACTGATGCCAGATGCTCAAATGCAGAGATTTCCATAGCCAGCTTCACTCATAATTACTGTGCTTTCTTCCTACTTGTACCTTGTTCTTTTTGTTTTGTTGTCATTTATTTCTACCGGAAAAAGTGAGTTTAAATTTCCAATCATCCTCAATCTTTCTTTGGATTTACCAAACAAATGAATTAACGTAAGTTTTATGTTTTGAAAACACATTTGTGAACATCACTTCACTCACTTCACACACATTCGTGAACATCACTTCACTGAAGGTGAATATTCAGAATTTTCTTCAAAGCACCATAGAGTCTTATTTCTGTTAAATATCAAGTAAATACATAGAGAACTACTTCTACTATCAAGGAAAATTTGTTATCTTGCAGTTTCTACAATTGCACTAGTTCCCCTATTAAAATTATATTATTTTGGTTGTATGAGGTATGCATGTTTACATTTAATAATAGTTATTGTTTATAAATATATCAAGCAAGTTGGATTATTTCATCATTATGGGTCAAAAATTTTTTTAATTATATCACATTCTGGCCCATTGGTCAGAAACTTGATCTGTTGTTAAGGGTTTCTTCTAGAATATTTTTAATAGACATGCTATAATTTTCTATTTATGTTTAAGGCTTATTTTGTATTATTTTCATTATTTATTTATCACCACATTTATAAATTATAACTGTAGCATTATGATCTGCTTACTGGTATAATCTATAGCTGTTGAAATTAGTGTTCTCACTCCAAAATCTATTTAAATAGACACTCTGAATCTTCTCCCTCAATCAACTAAGGTTTTTTTCATGCATATTTTTAGCTTTAAATTGATGTAGTTTATTTAATAGCTGAGTATATAGATTTCAGGACCTAGCTATGCCGGAGGTTAAATCTTAGATATCGATATACCAGAAAATTATCTAATCTCTACAGTCCTTAGCTTCCTTATCTAATAACCAATCATAATAATATTGATTTTGATCAGTTGATGTGAGTATTCAATGAAACATTGTAGGTAAAACAATAATTTTATTGTAGGTACAACCAAAATAATATAAAGCCTGGCACACATTGAGTCCTCACTAAATGAGAAGCCATATATTTCATTATTATGCTATTTTGAATTCTCATTAGAGTCTCTCTTTTTCTAATAATTTCACATTAGTTCAGGCTTCAGTGAGATATAGCCTCTCTTACAATATTTGATTATCTGATTACTCAAGTGTCACCACTGTATTTCTTGTCACCACACTTGGATTTGCCACTGGGTATCACAAGACTTTCAAGTTTACGTGGCAGTAAGCTGTGGAGAGTTCATTTATTCATTCTTGTAGTTTCCAACATCTATTTTGTAGAAACGAGACATCTGTGATGCTCTGGGTAAAGGTGTTCAGTTATGTATGAGTTTGACCTTCACTTACATTTGAAGCATATGAATATTTACAGTGTTTGGAGGTCTCCCGCCCAGGTGGGGAGGTAATCAGATAATGTTCAATTAAGTGAATGATTGGATGAAATTGGGAACATATCCAAGGTCATAAAAAAGGACACATCAGGCTCTAGAGTGAGGAGGATAAAGCAAACTCAACACAAGCAAACAGAAACAAATTTCTCCATCAGCAGTCAGTATATTAGCAACTAAAAACATGACTTCAATTAGGTAGATGGGTAAGGCAATATGTCATAGCAACAATCTTTACTTTGGACTGTGATAATTAAGTCTAAAGCCTTTCTCAGATCTGTATTTATACTTGCTTTAGTCTTTTAAATACGTATTTTTAAAAAAAATTAAATTAATTCATCTCTGAGTGTATACTTCCGAGTTCTTTTGAGGTGTTGTCCAGTTAATTATGCTACATAAGCCTGGGCTTCCCTTTTACCTTAATTCAAATCAAGAATAGTGCATATGTCTGGAAGTCACCACCAATTTGAATCCACGTCTGCTAAGTGTTATTGGAATAAAGTGAAAGGAAGATGGCCAGATGGCATGGCAGTGGAAGAGACACTAACTCAACTTCATGCCTCCAGGAAAGTAGAGAGATTCAGTGGCAACCACGATAAAGGATAGACTAATTTTAACTTATACATTAGATTAATTTTACTTTTCCAGGAGCAGAACAAACATGGGAGGGAGAGGATCTTTGCTGCCTATATTAGATAGCTCAATGACTCTCCCATTTCATTCATTCCGGTAAGTGAAGCCGTGAATGTGATCAAGAGTCAAGAGGAGGGCCAAAAGAAAAGACCCAAGACAAAACTCAAAGTTAAAAGAAGAGAAAGAATGTAAGGTATCTGAAAGGAAAAGAGCAACTGTAATTTGGACATGTATTTTAGTAACATTGTCATTCATTGTTATAAAGTTCCCAGAGTTCTTATCACAGGCATTAAAATGTCCCCTTCTCCAGTCTTCAGAAAGCAGGCAAATCATAAAAAGAGAACGGATTCCAGAACAAAAAATGTTCTCAGACCTGGAGAACTCTGTGGCATCCAAGTGCTTTCAAATTTTTGATAGCCAAGTCTCTTTTAATAAGATGAAAAAATGATAAAATCCATGAAAGATGTAGCCTATACTAATATATATGTGTAGATATATTATTTAAGTATGACACATATAATTTATGTAACAAAATATATGATTAATATATTTAAATATAACATATTTGTCATATATATATATATATTTATCTGACTGCCCACTAGAATATAACCTCCTTGAGGGCAGGAATTTTGTTGTTTTATGTGATGTTCATATATAGGGGTTAGATCAGCGTTAGGCACAGAGTAGGACCTAAATAAATAGTTGTTGAATGAATTTAACATTTTCAAATTCATTTTAAGCTGGTTATCTTTGTCCAATAAATGCTCAACATATTGAGAATGTAATTTTCCTTAAGCACAACTTAGTAATGCTGCCTTCTCATCTTTCTCTCAATAGTTTTACGTTTTACAGTTTTTGACAATCCTGCTCAAAGTACTCCAAATCCCTATCTTACTAGTTTTATTAGAAGATTTTATTTCAGATGACATTCTCATTTTCCTGACATGCCCTCAAGTTTTTCCCACATCCCTATCACCCACCCTTGCCTGTTCTCAAATGTAAAGGATATCCCTCTAAGTATCTGTCTTTACATATCATACATATCTGCTACATCTTTTAATTTATTGCTCTATCAATTACTTAGTTTACTTCTTGCCCATGCCCACTAGCTCTTTATCTTCTGTATATCCTCAAGTTCAAGTCTACATTACATAAGGACCTAGTCTTCTCTCCCCCTTTTTTGTATTGTATGTATTATGGGGTACAAAGTGTTGTTATAATATATGTATACAATGTGGGATGATTAAATCAACCTAATTAACATGTCTATTGCCTCAAATATTTATCATTTTTGTGGTAAGAACATTTGAAATTTACTCTCTTAGCAATTTAGAAAGTGTAATCGTTATAACTAACGATAGTCACCATGCCATGCAATAAATCTCAAAAGACTTTTGAGATCTCACGCCTTTTCATTTACTACTATACTTTATCTCTCTTCCTTTTTTCTCCCACCAAATACTGAAAACAGAATTGTAAGCACACTTATTTCAGAATTTTTTGCCATCTAGCATGTCTGGCTACCTCAATAAAGCTTCCATTTACCCAATCCATTTCTCCCACTCATAGAACCATTGTCTGAAACTATTCTCAAAAGATGCTAGGGGTCAGGCCAGCATTTCAGTATGTTTTATAGTGATTAGAAACAGATTGGACCAGACACAGAGCTAAATTCATTCTCTTCATATGTTACTAATCTAACCTCTAAGAAAAGATGTCAGTGCCTACAATGGTTCAGGAAGATAATAATGAACTCAAAACCATGCAGTGGGGGAAATGGGCTTTATTATTATACTAGTAGGCATAGAAAGGTGGGATACACACTATATAATAGAGCATTCATTTGGTGTCATGCAAGCACAGAGTATGTGAGATAATAGGTCATTCTGGAATGGGTGAGGAGTCAGGCACACGGGGGAGCCAAACCAACAGTCAATTTCTAAGGATGATTGGGAATAAGCCAGGTGAAATGTTCGGGGAAAAGAGAAAGTAAGATTGTTTCTTCTCTAGAATTACTATGATCATATATGCTTCCATGCTCATGACTCTTCATAATCTCTCCATTACATCTAAGCAAAATATAAATTCCTAAATCTCCTATAGAAGACTTCCCCTATTGTGGTTTCAACTTGCCTGTCTAGTCATTTAAATATTCTCTAGGAAATGATCTACCATTTTCTAGAGCAAAAAAGAGATACTTTCTCATCATTGTGATTTTGCTCTTTAGTCTTTTGTCCATGTAAAATACTCTGTCAAATATTTACCCATTTTGAAAATATAATTCCCAATTATTTCTTCTTTAATAACCATTCTGAAAGGAAGATGTCACTCATTGTTTTATACATGATTTTCTTTTATGCTTAAGTAACATATTACATATTATCCACTTTTTCCATGAAATTTTCCCTACTAGTTTATAAGCACTTCATGGTGAAGAACCATATCTGAGTTATCTTTTGTGTTTCTCACAACCTAAGAAATCAATATCTTTAAAATATTATCTTTTCAATAAAATGTGAACCAATAAATTAATTGGTTCTTGATTAACAAATTTTCCTAAGAAATATAGATCTGGTCATTTTGTTTTAGTAAAGAAAGTAATTCAAAATTTTAGCCTTGTACTTCCATGATTTTATATAACTCTTAGTTATCTAATTAATTTAGCACATAGCATGACCCCCAAAACAAGCTGAAAAAGCTAGATTCACTACAAAAGCCAAGGGCTTGCAATGAATCTCATATAATGATCTCATAGGATTTTTGCAAATGAATGCAAAATGTGCCATCATGGAAAATATCATGAATCACTCTAGAAAGCAAAGTCCCAAATTACTCAAGGTAAAAACTTCTTTCTCTTGAAAGAGTTCCAAGTATTTGAAAAAGAGATGAAAAGGAAAAAAGTTCACTAAATTTATATTCCACTAGATATATTCAGAAATAGGCTTTTTTTTTCTTTTTGAGACGAAGTCTTGCTCTGTCACCCACGTTGCAGTGCAGTGGCGTGATCTCAACTTGCTGCAACTTCCGCCTCCCAAGTTCAAGCAATTCCCCTGTCTCATCTCCCTGAGTAGCTGGGATTACAGGTGCACACCACCACACCCAGCTAATTTTTGTATTTTTTTTAGTAGAGACAGGTTTCACCATACTGGTCAGGCTGGTCTCGATCTCCTGATCTCAGGTGATCCACCCACCTCAGCCTCCCAAAGTGCTGAGATTACAGGCATGAGCCGCTGTAACCAGCCGATAAATAGATTTTTATGGTCATAGTTGAGAAAAAATATTTAAAAGTTTTGAGAGGGGAGCATTGTATTTTTTAATCCTAGGCATCATTTCTTAGATAATGTTTAATCTATAAAATATATTAGCAACCCAGATTTATACTCTTTTCTTGATGACCTTTCATAAGCTCTTTTCATAAAGCCTATGAATTTCTAATAGTAGTAATGAGTTTATATACTTTACTTTTAGCATATTACAGTGGCATCAAAAGGCTTCTGTTTGATATTGTATTTCCCATAAATGCTGATTCAACACTTCATTGCTCACCACTGGCCAGGAAGTGGGTTTCTCTTAAATGCTACTCATCTAAAAAACAATAGGAGAGTTTATAGAATTTTAATGTTAGAAAGGTCACCATAGGCAGATGTTTCCATTCATAAAGTATGTCTTGAACACACAAAAATTACCTTTTATCATCTGACTACCCCATTTTGAAATTATTCTCTGCTGTTAATTAAAAGTAGCTACAATTTGATGAAACTCAAACATGTGTCACATATAAAAACTATGCGTGATGTTCATGGAAAGAAGCCAAATACATACTTAGAACTAAAACTCTCATTTGTGGGATATGTTTCTTCACCCTGAGAATTCACCTGATTCTGGTCTCTGTTTTGTTTTTTATTTAACTCTTTTGGCAAAAAGTCTCCCAAGCCTGCAAACTCACTGTCGACAAATATACAAAGACTTAGCTTAGAGAAGGAAAGTTTCAACTAACAAGGAGAAAATGTCTCTTTTGCTTAATTTAAATTATCATTATTAATATAAGATATGTACTAAACTACTTATTTTTCAAGGTGCTAATTAAATTGCCACAAATGCTAAGCCTTTAACTAGGTTATAAAAAAAAAATTGTATGATGAAGTAGTTGTGATTTAAGAAAGAATGATTCTATATAGGTATTTTCTGTTCAACTTTCTAACAAAAAGTGTTTTTCTTTCTTATTACACAGCCCGCAGTAATAAGTGAAATATAATCCTAATTAATTTTTCCTCCAGCTGTATATAAATCAATAGCTGCACCATCCCAAAGGAAACACACACTGCACGGTCCTCCAGGTTTCTAATGAATGCAAATGGAATGACCTTTTTCTGACAGCTATGAATATTGTTTCACAATTTTACCATTAAAATTGCTGCTATCAGCATTTCATACAGTAAACATGGAGACTACAATAGTTGTAAATAACTATTCATTACGGTAAGAAGGGAAAGGAAAAAACTAAGCCTAAGTTATACAACTTCTTCTTTTTTTTTTTTTTTTTTGAGGCAGAGTCTCACTGTCGCCCAGGCTGGAGTGCAGTGATGTGATCTTGGCTCACTGCAACCTCTGACTCCCAGGTTCAAGCGATTCTCCTGCCTTAGCGTCCCGAGTAGCTGGGACTACAAGTGTGCACCACCACACCCAACTAATTTTTTGTATTTTTAGTAGAGATGGGGTTTCACCATGTTAGCCAGGATGGTCTCGATCTCCTGACCTTATGATCCACCTGCCTCAGCCTCCCAAAGGGCTGGGATTACAGGCATGAGCCACCGTGCCTGGCCAGATTATACAACTTTTAAGCCCCAATTCTGATTTTTGTATTTTCTTTTGCTATAGAAATTCCGTCTTAAATGTAACCAATCTCCATTTTGTTTCTTTCTTCCCTGGTCTAGAAGGAAACAGATTAAAATAATTCAATATTTTAAATTAGGTCATTTAATTAAGAAGTTGCACTTAGAGAAGTTTTTGTAAATAAAGTAAAATCTCCCAATCCGTAATATTGTAAAGATTGAAATTACCAGGAGACTATGGTTATATTCCATTGGAAATCTATGTGTGGGAAATCCTCTTGTCAAGACACAAAACTGTTTGTTTAATTAATATGTACATGAATTTAGAAGCTATGAAAACAGAAAATGACATAAAGATGACACCTATGGTACCCTGAAAAAAGGAAAGGAATAATTAAATCACAATATTGTCCATTGTGTCCAAAGAATCAATTTGTTCTAAAATACAACATAATAAAATTACAAGTATTTATGCTAAATTATGTTGTTTCCCACAAAACTTCATTATAGTCATGAAGATGTCTCATCAAGTAGAAGTTAAATTCAAACTTTGTAAGAAAAGAAATTAAAAATGTTAAAACTAATTCTGCTGGTCATAAATCTACATACTGAAAACTCCCACTGGAGTTCACTAAAGCCAAGAATATAAAGTGAGCCAGTAGAATTCAAATGCTTTCATTAAATTAGAACTCCCCAAATTCCAACAAGTTTTAAAAAGGAGTCACAACAAAAGTGTATTCTCTTCCTATAACATTCCAAAAAGTGATCTTTCCATCACCTGTTTTATAATTAAGTTTTATACTTCTGCAGTGAATACCACCACATAATTATTTGACATCCTAAACAACTATTAGTGATATAATTTTGTGTAAAATATATTGATGGAGAAATACTAATTTATTTTGGTAATTATTTGCATTACTATTTTAATATAAAGTAAACTTTCATATGCTAGGCCCTTCTCAAACCCATTTAAACAATTTATTGAAATAATTAAGAAAGCATTTCTACTACTATTGTTTGGCAGTATCATGCATAGACGGCACTTTTTAGCTACATTAAACAATCTCCACCTGATGACATTTCCTGACAATGTCTATACTCTCACACCTGTAATGCTTGCATGTTCAAAATGAATCCCTGCTACATCTCACTCAATATTGATCTTGAAGGCATTTCTCCCAATCTTTTCCCAGTGTGGTCACTGAACAGTATCCGAGTTCAATAGGAAGATCAGCTGCTCATCCACTTTTTGCTAGAGCAATTTGTATTATGGATTTATTTTAGCAGTCTACAGTGGCAGTTGCTGTTTTTACTATTTAAATGCTTTGATTATCTGACCTTGCTTACTTTATCTTTCTAAGTGCTATGCATGGGCTTTAAAATTGATCAATAAGTGGGGATTCCTCTACAGTATTACGCTGAAATCAATCTCAATTCAGACTTTTGTATTTTATGCTTATTATTTGATCTGTCTTAACTGTGTTTCTTATTCTGATAAATAAGGTCAAAACATACTTCATTATGCAAGTAAGAACCTTCTATTAAAAAGCCACGTAAGTTATGAAAATACCTATATTATTTATATATTATTTTATTCATTCTTTTAATGTGAAGAAGGAAATAATCAATTTCAAAATATTTTATTCAATCATTTTGGCTTTATGTAAAAAAATATGTATTCCATTAGGGTAAAAAACATATTTACATATATGCAAGTAACTAATTTTGCAACACATCAGTGTACTCCATTAATTATAGTAGCTGTGGAACTTCAACAACTGCTGTCTTTACATATAGATTGTACATAAAGGTGCTGATAATACTTATTATACAATAAATTAAAGCTCTACGGATGAAAAATCACAACACATTCCCTATAGTTGTCTTTGAAAATATATACACAACCAACTACAAAAGTATTAAATATTATAAAAGTCATTCAATGAAGTGAGAAAATATATCAGTTTCACATTTTTACTAATAAGAAAGAATATTTTACTCAATTTATCATTTTCAATTAAATGAACAGTAAATTACTAACTTAAAATGCTTTGAATACTTTTTAAATTATGAATTTTAGAATCAAAATTCTACTTTAATTATCAATCTTAAATAAAAATAAACTGAAATTACCTAAATCAGGTATAAACTTTATAGAATATAAATTGTCTTACTTAACTGTTAAAATTTGTTGTTAAATTTGGTATCATTTAATTATATTTTATATCTTTTAGACTTGTGTAGTAATATGAAGCTGCTAGACTTTTCAAAGCCAGAAATATAAGATATTCAGAGATATGAGTTTTTAAAAAGGAATTGATGCAACATTTTTAAAAATTCCATTTTCAAATCTAATTTAACGTCTATTTGTCATCAGCTCTTATATGAAATCTTTTCCACATACATAGCTATAAAAATCTGCCATTTGTTCTAGTGACCAAAAATGCAAAGTAGTAAAGAACTTGAGATAAATAAACATGATTATACACAAAATATTTGCAATATGTTTATCTGTGCAAATGCAACATACTTTGCTTAGATAAATAAAGAAAACTTTCACTGAATTATAGAAATACCACATATATTCAATATGTATATATTCACATTTCATACTTTGAAATGTTGGCCAAAATGATTTAGTATTTAATAGTTTTCATTTCATACTAAATTATAGACTATTATAATCATAATTTTTCTCTTGCTTCTCATATTTAATAAAATATAACATATAAATGATTAAAAACAAAGTCAGCACAAAATAATTCATTTTGATGGTTACATGCAAGAATTTGAAATAGAAAAATTAAGATTCTTAAGCAAGAAAAGAATGAGAAAAATATGAAGAAATTTAATTACCAAATAGCAGCCATAATGATATTTCCAAAACTGTTATAACCAGATAGTTTCTTTTTACTATTTTTGGTAGAGTATCACTTTAGAGAAATCATTTCCCAGAAAGTTACACACCTCTGCAGAATACAACCCTGGCAAGACATGTCCATACTTTTTTCCTCAAGTGGGTAAATGTTAAAGGAGAAGAATCCAAGTTTCATGATGCAGCAACACAAAGCTGGGAAGTGAAAATTATGTTGCAGCGGAGTCTTGAAAATATGACTGTAAAAGTTAATCAATAAAATGTCTATTCCTGTCTATTCACTGGAGGCCTCAGCTGCATAGCTTCACTCAATCGATACTACAAATTATTACGATTTCCAGGTTCCCACTGGACATTCAGAACAAATCTTTCAAGTGTAACAGGCTTATACTGAGTGTATGGTGTGTGTTCTCTACATTTAGTTCAAAAAGCGGAGGGAAAAATAAAACCTAAATCCAATGTGTTCTTCAAAATTCAACTTTATGGAACCAAACACTTGCGGGTCACATTTTAATAACTCAAATGTCTTCCTTTTGATTACCAATTTTTTTTACATGTTTCTTTTTAAACTTTATATTTAGTTAAGAAATTACAGCCTAGTAATAGATATTGGTGGTATAGAAACCTGGGTGTTTCTGAATGACTACTTCAAAGTCAATGAATGAAAGAAATTATTTTGAGGTAATTATTTGCCCCCCCAAAATTCCTAAGACTCATTACCATTATTAGGAAAATACATGTAGAAACCTGCATATATTTTAAGTTATAGTAGATCCCTTAAAATACAAATTATGCTTCTTATTTTTATGACTAATTCCAACACATTTAAAAAAATTGTATTTGTTTCTCTATTCTTTTTTGCTTAAATAAAAAAAATTCATAAATGTGTTTCTCATATTTGAAAAAACAATTGCCCCAGAGTGTTGTTTTCTAGTAAGATCCTCTTATCTCTGCAGCAAAATTCTATTATCATTGCAAACCCTTAAACTACTGAAGTCTTTGACCATACCTTTATACTTTATACATATCACCCCGCAACACTTTGTCAAACTCCAGTCTTTGCCAAATAAGGGAGGATTGGTTAAGGGAAATAACTATAAAGCTTTAATATCTTATGATACCTGGCTTGTCTTTTTACCGACTGGTGAACACCATCGTATCTGTCACTGCCCAGTACCAAGTCAATTGGTTAATTTGACCAATTCATGCCACCTGCCTATTCAGAGGAGAAAAATAAACAAAAGGAAATCTGTTTTTAGGCCTGAAAGGATTTGACTTTGTTTCACACTTACACAGTAGCATATTTTTTTTCATGTTTAGGTACAAACATCTCGCATGTATGCATATCATACAACAATATGATATTAAGGTTGTTTTTTAAAGGAAAAGTGATCTTGTTTCTCCAAAGAAATCATCATTTTGATTATGACCATTTTTCAGTCTATTTAACAGTCAATAACGTTTTCTGATAACAGGGCATATTAATATTTGTAATTTATGACTCTTGACATATTTGTTAAACTGCTGCAAATAGACTTAAAAATACTGTGGCAATTCTACCCTTCTTAAATTGTAGCTGATATTTGTATACCTCACCAATGCTTTCACATTGAAAAAGAATATCCTACTTAATTTCATACTCAAGCAATATAGGAAAATGAAATAGATAAATATAGATAAAGCACATAGAGCTGAAGTTTGATCACTCTGTGCATTTTAACTGGATGAATCACAGCATGATTTTCTTATAAAATCAAATCCTAGAAGCAGGTCATTACATGCCGGTTTCCAGATCAAAAATAAATATTTTTGTGAGTGTACTAAAAATGTGCCTTTAAGTTGATATCTAAGTTTTTTAAAAAGTGTCATTATTTTATAACATTAACTTAACATCACACACTATAATTAGCTTTAGATGTTTATAATCATTTTTATACATTTATTGTTCTCTGTATTGTAAGCATCTCATTCCCCAATATAATTTAGCTATTTTTAAAAATCATAATATTTATAACAGTAGTACATTACCTTAGTAATTCAGTAAGAAACTTCACCTGATATGCTTTTAATTCTTAATATCAATTTCTACTTTTAATATTTGCTAAAGGTAGCTTTTTTGTTGTCTGAATTAAGGCATCTGGGCTGAAGGTACATGAAGAGCAAACAGTTTATCTGAGTGTTTATCTTTATTTAGAAGCATGTAAAGTGTCAGTCTAGTCTGTAGAATTATTTTTAATGCCTGTAATATTAAAACTTTGGATTGAAAAACAGACATAAATTAATCAAATATAAAAATATATTCAACATAATTTTATAAATTATAAATCACAAGGCTACTTAAACATTCATCATATGTAATATATTGAAATGATATTGATAGACAATATCAACATATTCTGTAAGTCATGTAAGTTTAAAATTTCATTTCCAAAGATGAGTTAATAGCAAATGCGCATTTTAGTTCTGGCCTGAGGACTGTGCTCAAAGGTATGAGTGACAGGAGAAAATAAAGTTTAGATGTGTATGCTTTTTGTGACTGTGATTACTAAATTTAACCAAAGTTCAACGAGCAAAGTGTAATTCTTGACAAATAGAGTAAAAGGGAAAGACAGAGTGGGGCCGACATAGGTATTCATGTTGACTATGTTACTTTCATTATTTTTTTAATAGTAGACTAAGAAAACCAAGAAAAGGACAGAAAGTATAGAAGATTTAATGACAACACTCAAAATGGAAATTCTCTAACATTTATTTGAAAAATAATAAAATTTAAAAGCATTGTATTAGGTATAATCATTACATAAATACCTAGATGATCAAAGCAGAAATTCAATACTAGAAGATGTTTCACTAAGAAGTTTCCATGGATATTTCAAAATTAGCATAGATTTTTATTGCTTTCTTCACAGTTTCTTACATGCCTTGATGGTCTGACCAAAAATTCTACTCTAAATGTCTCTCAATTTAATAGTGTCTTGCTTAGAGCAGATACTTTTACAAAAAAGAAAGCCAACCAGAGCCATATGTAACCTTTGGACTCCAAAAGGAGAAAGAGGAGAATGCCATTGGCAGATAGGTGCTACAGAAACACAGTGTATTCTTTCTCTTGTACATCTACCTTGAACATGTCTTGACAGTTTAAAACAAAGTTGACCACGACATCATTATTTAGAATCTGGAATAGAACTGTTACAATTTTTAACATGTGCCATTTTAGATAAGTCTGTATCGTATTTTGGAGCCAATAATTTATTATGCAAGCTAGCACATACACTCATAACCTTTTGCAAGACAGAGAGTTAAACATTTAGCAACTAAAGTCAAAAGGACTGACTTGATCTCAGTATGTAAAGTAAAACTTTCTGAAATACTAAAAAACAACTCACTTGTAATCATTTTTTTTCTTCTTCAGAAGCAATAATCCCTTCTGTCACTGTCTTCAGCTCTGCCTGGGGTTTTCTACTGTTCTGTTCTTGGCGAACTGTTTCTGCTATTTGCTCAGTTAGCTGCTCTTGAGTAGCTTTCAAGCTGGATTACATTAGAAGAAGTTTTTCATCTTGACTGGCAAGTTCTGGGGCTGAAAGATAAAACAAGAACATTGCTTTTTTAAAAAACCAAGCTAATGTGTCTTGTTTTCCTTTTGTTTTTAGTTTAAATGTAATGCAATGTAACTTTGAGAAAGATTTAAACAGATCCTTGTTGTCAAAATACAAGCTCAAGAGTTCAATTCTCAGATTCCTTTATTTAAATCACAAGTAAACATAAGTATGTATGAGTGATATGGGATGCATGTCAGTGATCTCAAGTTTATAAAACATTTGAATTAAAAAATTACATGTCTTAATCAGAAAATTTGCTGAGTTTTTGAGACTTCTATTGCTGCATAAATGTACTGTAAAATAACAACATTGATGGGCAGATTCTTCTTCTTTTCTTAGCATAAGATTCAGGTAACTTATACACTCACGTAGACAAAGACTGATACAATTATAAATTTTTCCAAAATAACTGTTCTCCACTGATTTATTTTTCCATACAACATTTATGAAATTTAAGTACTTTTTCAAGGTCATCCAATAGATGGCACTCTTTCATTAGACCAAAGCAGATGTGGGATGTTCAAGCTCTCAAAAAAATAAGTGATTTAAGACAAAGACATTTTTCCTTTGTTCTCTGTTGACCATATTCCTAGAGAGATATATCTGTACATTTTGTTCAAATATTTCTCCTTTATAAAAGTGTTTATCACTTTTCTATGGCCTCTAATATATACCGTCAAATGGGAATGCTATCATCAGGCATTTTATTTTTTTAATCATATGCTTTAATATATGTTTATTCACATTGTCTTATACAGTCAATTGTTGGAGGGGTTTTGAAGTTAAACTGTATATCTAGTCGATTTCATTAAATAAAATGATATTTTATGAAAATCATTAATTTCAATTTAACAATACAAAATGAAGAAAAAATAAATACTTGTATGATTCTCAAATCAACAGAAAGAGCAAAAGGGAAGGGCATATTTTCATAAAAAGCTTATCTTCCCTTTTAATGATTCTCATTTTATATCCAAGAAATTGTGTTTATGTTCAGCTTCAATAAAGTTGTTAACCAAGATATTATAGTCTTACATCAAAGGTTACTTTTATAGGCAGTCTCATAAAGAAGTAACTTTATATAAATATTCTGCATCTGTCACTCATCTTTAAAGTTTATTGATATCTCCCTTAAAAAATTATATATAGATTTATCTGATTATCAGCTTCTCATGTATAGATGTTAAGCACAGAGCTTATTTTTCAATAAATATATGCTGCATGTATATTTGCATTGTTTTCTTGCAAGTATTCAAAGTGACCAGTTTTGCCCCAGAAGAAATTAAAGCATCTACCATTTTTTTAGTTTAAATCTTCTATATATTAACAGTTTAAATTTTTACCTCAGGAAACCACAGAACTAACACAAACAGCTAAATATTTAACAAGGAAGAATGCATCTTCCAGGGCTCATCTTTATTAAATTCTAAATACATCAGAATCTCACTTGAATAAATGAATTAGACATCTTACAATTTCAACACATGCTGAAATGTAGAAAGAAATCCAATACTGATCTTACAGATTTGCTTTCAAAGTTAAAAAAATATATATATTTTGGCCAGGCACAGTGACTCACGCCTGTAATCCCAGCACTTTGGGAGGCAGAGGTGGGTGGATCACAAGGTCAGGAGTTCAAGACCAGACCGGCTGACATGGTGAAACCTTGTCTCTACTAAAAATACAAAAATTAGCCGAGCGTGGTGGTGTGCACCTGTAATCCCAGCTACTCAGGAGGCTGAGGCAGGAGAATTGCTTGAACCTGGGAGACGGAGGGTTGCAGTGAGCCGAGATCACACCACTGCACTCCAGCATGGTGACAAAATGAGACTCTGTCTCAAAAAAGAAAAAAAAAAAAATTTCAAGCTTAAGAAATGTGTAAAGGCACTAATGCCTTCGCTTCTCTTAACCAATAAGAAAATGTAAACAAATAAAGTAAATTAATATTTTATGGTCATATTGTTTTAGCATTGTTAATAGGGCTGCATAAACAAGTGCAATTTAAACACTTTTTCACCTTTCACAATCTGTATTTCTTCTAAAAGAAGAAAACTACACTAAAACTTTTTGAATGAGTTTTGAAGAGAAGTTTTAGACACTGAAACTGAGAGGTTAATGATCTTTAAGTTTAAAGAACCTTGAGCAATAATGTACCATAGAAACCATTATGGACAGAAGAATGTTCCAGGAAGTTTAGTTTTTGAAGACTCTACTTATACCAATAGACTGACTTCAAGATTACTTGAGACAACGTGTGGCACATACACAAAAAGATCTTTTATCAGCTACATATGATGTGAATTTTCTATGAAGTTTGCCATTTCGAAATGACTAAGAGATTTATGCATCACAGTTCTCCTCAGAGTCTACTCTAATTCATTGCGTGTTGCTTAAAAAGGGGTAAATTATTTTAAGTTTACCTATGCCTTGGACTTGAGCCTGAGTTGATCCCAAGCCAGAGGCGCTCACAGCTGCATGCTTTATTTACAATCCCTTTGTCAGACTTACAACTGCCCCAGGCTATAACATAGTGTACCTAATGTTCAAACTGGCAGGTAATCTTATGTCAAACATACTTCTTTGATTTAAAGTGATCAATAGATTCTTGTAAAGAGGTAATTTCTCTGATGTTTCCACCTTGCCTTTCTTACAGGTGATTCACACAAAAGCCTGCTTATATGATGTACGAACAATAAACAGAAAGCTATAATCATGTTTTTTCAGATGTTTCCGGTGCACAACGATTTTGGATCGATACCCTGTGTAATACAATTATCTGCAATGATCTGGTTGTATTGAAAAAGAATTTGCAGGAGACCTCTAGGGGGTTTTATCCAGAAACACGTATCTGGCAACGTTGTGAATAGAGGAAGAAAAAATTAACGGGTTGACAAAGGCTGTCTAATATGCATCCAATGATTTCATTAATATTTTATTTCACAAAAGTATTACACTACAAAGTTTAGTCTAACAATAGCTCAAAGATAATAATAATGTCCATGGCTTTATGCCATTTATTTGTTGTTTAAAAATCCTTGAGATACATATGGATATAAACAATAGAAATTCAATGTTGGATGAATATTATGTACCACAAATTATAGGCAATATTGATTATTTATTTATGTTATGAAAACAATTCTTTTATTTTATCTAAGCTGTGTAAACACTGTTGTCTCTGAAATACTTTGATATCTTCAACTACTTTTATTTACTTTTTTACTAGAATGGTAAAATTCTAGACTGGATATGAGTTTGAACAGTTCAACCCGCTATAAAATAAGCCTTTTCTTTCGAGCATTTTTTTAAAATAAAATGAAGATTTGCAACATCAGGGAAAGAGCTAACATATGCAGTTCTGTACCCAAAAAACATTAAAAGCATTTTCTGCTAAGATCTTTGTGTGTGGAAACAACTCACAGTTTTGTTTTTATGGTTTTCCCAAAGATGCTGACTCTTTGCAGCATCTTCCTCAAAGCTTGAAAAGACCCACATTTCCTATTTTGAGCCTTTAATCATATATCCCTAACGTGAAATTCTCTTCTGTAAGGCAAGCACAGATTCACATCCTAATTCCCAATCTGAGCTGCACTATCACCTCTCCCAAAGCCCTGCTCCATGCAGATTCTCCAAGTCTCCTTCTGGCTGCTCTGATGATGCCGATTGCTTGTCAGATGCTTTTTTCCCTGTGTATACTGGATACTCGCTTCAGTCTCTTGACCACACCATCAAGGTGCTTCAGCGTAAATACTTTGATTTTGATGGTTTTGTGTGCCTGCAAAAGACCAGCTTCAGACTTTCTCAGAAAGTTGTGTCTTTTGCATTTTGCCTGTGAAGACAAAAAAGTATTCCACTAGTGACTTTCATGATGTACTTGTTGTATTGAATCCTGCTATTTTGAACAATCAGATACTACAGATTATACAGCCCTTCATTAGCAAGTGGGTCAAGTATCTACATGTCTTCCAGGATCAAAACCTTAAGGAGACTTTCTAAAGAAAAAAAAAAAAATCAGTTGAAGAGAAGATTCACCATTAACCTAAATATAGTGTTAATCAATACATAAAGGTTCAAAAGCAGAATAAAATATTTTCCATAATTCTTAGGGAATGAAAAAAGGGACAGATTGGATCGAAATGAATTCTTTTTCTTGAAAATATACAAGATAATGTAATAAATACATAAACTGTGTTTAATCTCTTTAAGTTAACACCTTTATAGTTCTTTCATTCAGGTTTAAAGCAAGCTACATAAATATGACACACAGGGAAATCCCTCCACCATAAAGAAAATTATGATATTCACCTAATGACTTCTCCACACCACTTAATTAACTATATGAGAATACTATGTTTGTCACTTTCTTTTTCAATTTTATGATCTTTCTAAAACACCATCTCTCAATGTTAAATTTGAGCAAGGTGAGACATTAAATATAATAAAAGACCAAAATGATTCATGAAAGTGCTTCTCTAAAAGAAAACTCGCTCGGCTTTGCTGGTGATGTTTTCATATCCATCAATATGGTATTCCTGACCTTTTTAAAAATTGGCTCCCTGCCACACCTTGACTCTCTATCATGCTCTATCATGCTTCTTTTAATCTGAATATTTAGTGTTCTTTCATGTCTTAATTACAGCAAATTGCGGCACAGTTGGCACCATTTCTTGAAATTAATCCCAGAGTACTTTGTTTCTGTCAAGCAGTCAAAGCCTTGGAGAATAATAGTAAATGTTATTGCAGATCTAAATTTAAATGACTGTCTATGTATTTAACTTAAGCCTTTAATTATTCGTGCTGAACTGTTTTTGGTTAAAATGTTAAACACTATTAATTGAGAATGTAAAATTGCTTAGACAACTTAAAAACTGCAGATATATTTGACTATAATTCTATCACAACAATTATTGATATTATCATATTTTTCTCAGGTGTGCAAAACTTGGTAAATGGTATGTACCTTCTTATGGATATGTTTTTCGATGAGTTCTACTACTCCTGTCATTATTAACATAAGGTATGAATTCAGGCCTATTCAATTCCAAATGACTTTTTGCTAACAAATTGTTAAAATGTAATTCAGACTCAAGAGTGCCTTGATATTGCTATAGTAAATTGTCTTTAAATAAGTCAGAGATAATGAAGTACTTCCAAAGTTCTTGTAAAAATAAGAATTAGAGTTTTGTGTGTGTGTGTGTTTTTCCACAGAAAACTTAAAGGGTCTAAACTCTCAACAGCCAATTCTTTAATTCTCCTGTTCTGAGCAGACTCTACAAATATTCAGATTCAAAAGGAAAGAAAGCACTGTTACTCTTTCTTTTGTTCTTCTTTTTTAAGAGATGAGGTCTTACTCTGTTGCCCAGGTTGGACTGCAGTGGGGCACGATTATCTCCCACTGTTTACTGTAAGCTCAAATTCCCAGCCTAAAGCGATCCTGTTACCTTTGACTGCCAAAGAGCTGGGATTGGAGGCATGAGCCACCATGTTGGGCCAAGAAAGTACTGCTTTACAAAATAATATGAGTTTGAAAAGTACAAATTAGTAGAATTCACCATTCACAGCTTATGAATATATATTTAAAGGAACAGAAATTGGGAAACTTGAGTACAAAGATTATAAACTTGAACAGATTTCAAACTATTGGATGTTTTTAAATTGTTATTTATTTATTATTTTATATTATAAGTTCTAGGGTACATGTGCACAACATGCAGCCTTGTTACATATATATACATGTGCCATGTTGTGTGCTGCACCCACTAACTCGTCATTTACATTAGGTACATCTCCTAATGCTATCCCTCCCTGCTCCCCCCACCCCATGACAGACCCTGGTGGGTGATGTTCCCCATCCTGTGTCCAAGTGTTCTCATTGTTCAATTCCCACCTATGAGTGAGAACATGCAGTGTTTGGTTTTCTGCCCTTGTGATAGTTTGCTCAGAATGATGATTTCCAGCTTCATCCATGTCCCTATAAAGGACATGAACTCATCCTTTTTTATGGCTGCATAGTATTCCATGGTGTATATGTGCCACATTTTCTTAATTCAGTCTATCATTGATGGACATTTGGTTAGGTTCCAAGTCTTTGCTATTGTGAATAGTGCCTCAGTAAACATACGTGTGCATGTGTCTTTATAGCAGCATAATTTATAATCCTTTGGGTATATACCCAGTAATGGGATGGCTGGGTCAAATGGTATTTCTAGTTCTAGATCCTTGAGGAATCGCCGCACTGTCTTCCACAATGGTTGAACTAGTTTACACTCCCACCATCAGTGTAAAAGTATTCCTATTTCTCCACATCCTCTCCAGCATCTGTTGTTTCCTGAGTTTTTAATGATCACCATTCTAACTGGTGTGAGATGGTATTTCATTGTGGTTTTGATTTGCATTTCTCTGATGGCCAGCGATGATGAGAATTTCTTCATGTGTCTGTTGGCTGCAAAAACGTCTTCTTTTGAGAAGTGTCTGTTCATATACTTCACCCACTTTTTGATGGTTTTTTTTTTTCTTGTAAATTTGTTTGAGTTCTTTGTAGATTCTGGATATTAGCCTTTTGTCAGATGGGTAGATGCAAAACTTTTCTCCCATTCTGTATGTTGCCTGTTTACTCTGATGGTAGTTTCTTTTGCTGTGCAGAAGCTCTTTAGTTTAATTAGATCCCATTTCTCAATTTTGGCTTTTGTTGCCATTGCTTTTGGTGTTTTTGACATGAAGTCCTTGCCGATGCCTATGTCCTGAATGGTATTGCCTAGGTTTTCTTCTAGGGTTTTTATGGTTTTAGGTCTAACATTTAAGTCTTTAATCCACCTTGAATTAATTTTTGTATAAGGTGTAAGGAAGGGATCCAGTTTCAGCTTTCTACATATGGCTAGCCAGTTTTTCCAGCACCATTTATTAAATAGGGAATCCTTTCCCCATTTCTTCTTTTTGTCAGGTTTGTCAAAGATCAGATGATTGTAGATGTGTGGTATTATTTCTGAGGGCTCTGTTCTTTTCCATTGGTCTATATCTCTGTATTGGTACCAGTACCATGCTGTTTTGGTTACTGTAGCCTTGTAGTATAGTTTGAAGTCAGGTAGCATGATGCCTCCAGCTTTGTTCTTTTGGCTTAGGATTATCTTGGCAATGTGGGCTCTTTTTTGGTTCCATATGAACTTTAAAGCAGTTTTTTTCCAATTCTGTAAAGAAAGTTATTGGTAGCTTGATGGGGATGACATTGAATCTATATATTACCTTGGGCAGTATGGCCGTTTTCACAATATTGATTCTTCCTATCCATGAGCATGGTATGTTCTGCCATTTGTTTGTGTCCTCTTTTATTTCACTGACCAGCGGTTTGTAGTTCTCCTTGAAGAGTTCTTTCACATCCCTTGTAGTTGGATTCCTAGGTATTTTATTCTCTTTGAAGCAATTGTGAATGGGAGTTCACTCATGATTTGGCTCTCTATCTGTTATTGGTGTATAGGAATGTTTCTTATTTTTGTCATTGATTTTGTATCCTGAGACTTTGCTGAAGTTGCTTAACAGCTTAAGGAGATTTTTGGACTGAGACGATGGGGTTTTCTATATATACAATCATGTCATCTGCAAACAGGGACAATTTGACTTCCTCTTTTCCTAATTGAATACCCTTTATTTCTTTCTTCTGCCTGATTGCCCTGGCCAGAACTTCCAACGCTATGTTGAATAGGAGTGGTGAGAGAGGGCATCACTGCCTTGTGCCAGTTTTCAAAGGGAATGCTTCCAGTTTTTGCTCCTTCAGTATGATATTGGCTGTGGGTTTGTCATAAATAGCTCTTATTATTTTGAGATATATGCCATCAATACCGAATTTATTGAGAGATTTTAGCATGAAGGGCTGTTAAATTTTGTCGAAGGCCTTTTCTGCATCTATTACGATAATCATGTGGTTTTTGTCTTTGGTTCTGTTTATATGATGGATTGCATTTGTTGATTTGCATATGTTGGACAAGCCTTGCATCCCAGGGATGAAGCCCACTTGATCACGGTGGATAAGCTTTTTGATATGCTGCTGGATTCCCTTTGCCAGTATTTTATCGAGGATTTTTGCTATTTTTTTAGAAGGCAAATCACTTTTTTGTTTGCATGAACAATAAAAATTACATACCTTTAAAAGCAGATATAAATTACATACCTTTAAAAGCGGATATATATACTTTGCAGTAAACCACATAGTTGGAACATATGTATCATCATCATCCTCTCTGTTAACTCCTACCAGGATATGAGTTTTACATAGACAAGGACGTTGTCCTATTTATTCATCTGTGTGTTACCAGTATCTTGTGCAGAGTCCTATAGGTAGCGCTTTCTATACAGTAAAGCTTCAGTGAACTGAATTGAGTAGATGTTGCTAATTTCACCTGTCAGATATGTGTCATTTTCCCTACTAGGAAAAATATGCCACTTGCTTTGCCTCTGAAATACTAAATAAATAAGGAAGGATTTACACTTACAGTTTTGGCAGATTTATCTTCAAACCATCCACAGGCGTAATTGGATAAATACTACAATTTTATTTAGTTTTAATCTCTATCTAAATGAAACTTGATAGCATTTGTATAACCAACACTTACAGTATATATTGAATTTATAGACAAACAATGAGAGAGATGAAGTCAAAAATTTTATAGTAAAATAGATACTCCTCAATAATTCAGAAAAAGATGGGCAAAGTGTTAAGTTTCCAGCTCCCTTTCCTTTTCAACTGCTATGTGATTTTTGAATAGATATGTTTCCCCATTTTCTCACAATCTCAAGGGTGTAGCTGATCTTTCTGACTACAAAATTTCTTAGCAGCTGTAAAGATCCTTTCAGGCTGTGTTATGTGCTGTTCTAGATGAACAAGTTCCACTTTGTGGTTCTGTTTGGGAGCTATTACATCCAAATGCAATGACCGCAAGATCTCTTCTAGCTTTTCAATTGCAAGAACAGCTTTCTCCCTCATGTATGCATCACATATTAGCTGTTTTGACTTTTTTCTTCTTCTCTGCTCTCTTCACATTCTTGCATTTTTATCAGTTGTACTGCATTTAAGGTCATGGTTAAAATGAGAAATTAATGTGCATGATACCAGACATATTCCATTCATTACATTATCTAAACATTATTATAGACCCACTTACAAAAAAATAAACAAGCATATCTTTCTGGTAGTACACTTAACATAAATGTAGAAACTGAGGGATATCAAAGTGAAACCAATTTTCTCAGCCTGGGGTTGTTTCGCATATGCTATTTTTACATCTTAGAGAATCAAGGAGCTATCATATTCTTGCAACAAACCTAAAAGGAGGACTTCCACACACTTGTTGCATATAACCAAGGTATTTCTTTTCTTTTTTTATTTTTTCAGACAGGGTCTCACTCTGTTACCCAAGCTAGAGTACAGTGGCGTGATCACAGCTTGCTACAACCTTGCCCTCCCAGGATCAAGTAATCCTACTAGCTCAGCCTCCTGAGTAGCTGGGACTACAGGTGTGTGTCACTTTCCTCCCTAAGTTTTTAATTTTTTGTAGAAATGGAGCTTCATTACATTGCCCAGGTTGACCTCAAACTCCTGGGCTCAAGTGACCCTCCAGCCTCAGCCTCCCAGAGTGCTGGGATTACAGGCATGAGCTATCACACCCAGCCTAGCCAAGATATTTCCCCAGGTAAGAATTACTCCAATGTACTTAAGTAATTTAATTTCTTATTTTTATAATAAACTACCTGCTACTTAATTAAATTTAAAAATCCTATTGCATTATACAAAATCACTTAATATGAATGATTTTATTTTTATCCATAACATAAGCTAACATTACTATCTCATTTCATGGACAAACTAAGCTTTCAATCCTTCACTCTTTCTACTATCCCATGCTATTGCTTTTTAGCATTGCTATGGAAAGATTTGGGTTTTATGGTACACAGTACTAGGTTAATAAACTAACATTTAAATTGAAAGTTTGAATTTATATTACAATAATCATAATATATATGATGACAGTGATACTATTATACTCAATATAAATCACACATTAGAACGAATTATGTCACTTAGTCCATTTTCTGTTGCTAAGAAAATGGACTAAGGTTCAACATCACAAATCAAAAAATCTAAAATTCAAAAGTTTTTGTGTGCATGTTTGTAGCTCATAGGAATAATTACTGGAGCATTTTGGATTGCAGATTTTCAGATTTGGGCTGCCCAACTAGTAAGTATAATATAAAATTCTTAAGTCAAAAAAAAAAAAATAAAGCATTTCAGATAAGTAATATTCAGTCCATACCAGATACCGGATAATTTATAAATAAAAGAAATTTATGTAGCTCACAGTTCCAGAGGCTGGGAAGCCCAAGAGAATGGCACCAGCATCTGATGAGGGACTTCTGTCAACATCATAACATGGCAAAGGACATCACATGGCAAGAGGGCAAGAGCATGCGTGTCAGTTCAGGTCTTTCTTCATTGTCTTACAAAGTCACTAATCCGCTCCCAAAGACCCCACCTCCAAACAACATATGAATTCGTGGACTAAGTTTCCAACACAAGAAATTTGGGCAACACTTTCAAACATATATCTGAATGAAGCTATCTCTTAAGTTTTAGCATCGTGATTTGAACTCTGTACTGTTCTCAAGTCCACTTATTTTTGGTGAAAATTGCAATATTTAGCAATGGCAAACGAGTCTCTCTCTCTCTCTCTTTTCTCTTTCCCTTTCTCTCTCTTTCTCTTTCTTGGTGCCATATTTTTTCTGTTCCATCCAGAGAAGCCAATTATGCACTTCTCTGGAGGATAACTGGATAAACCCTCTCCCTCTCTGGAGGAGGGTTTCCTCAGTACCAGAAATGCAATTATTATCAAATACTAGATAACATCATTAGTTACTAATGATTAGTTAGAACATATTGTGTTGGTGTTGTTATAGAGTCGAGATAAGTAGAAGTGGAAATGTCCTTAATAGCAGAGAAAAATTCAAAGAGACTTGAAGAATTGGCACTACAACGTTGTGAGCCATCAGCCTTGTGTATCAAAAAGTAGAATCAGGGAATCTACAGACAGGACAAAGATTTTAAGGCAGAATCCTAGGATGGAGAAACACCAAAGATACAAGTTAAAATTAAAGGATAGGCTGGGCATGGTGATTCATGCCTGTAATCCTAACACATTAGGAGGCTGAGGCGGGCCACTTGCTTGAGCCCAGGAGTTCAAGACCAGCTTGGACAACATAGTGAGACTCCTGTCTCTACTAAAAGTACAAAAATTAGCCAGGTATGGTGGCACATGTCTGTGGTCCCAGCTACCTGGGAGGGCTTAATTGGGAAGATTGCTTGAACCTGGGAGGTGGAGGCTGCAGTGAGTTGAGATCCCACCACAGCACAACAGCCTGAGTGACAGAGTGAGACCCTATCTAAAAAAAAATTAAGAGATACTGGATCATAGGTAGTGAACACCAATATCATAAGGTACAGAGAAAAGGAATTTTTTAAAATTCATTGTATAGAGAGCCCTATTTGAAATCTGTTGCTACTCAATGAATAATAAAATTAGAGAATTACTTGGTCAGTCGTATCAGTAGCTTAGCACATCATTATTAATTATTGAGATTAAGAAAATTCCCATTTGTAACTGTTACTTTGTACGATGTATTAGAATTAGGCCATTACTTTGTTGACACCAGGGACTATCTTGTATGTTTTGTGTTCAATGGCCTTAGCCTTGCTCCTGGTGTACAATATGCACTTGTGAGCACCTACTGTACTATAATTATTATTAAGCATCAATAATAATAATTATAGTAACACATTAAATACATATCAAATTCTTAACTTTGGAGAAAAATATCCATAAGTAGAGCGTATTAAAAAAACTAATAAATTCAGTAAATTTGAATTTTTTGTAATAAATATTAAACAATAAATTACTCATAAATGTATGTTGGATTGAACTAAGAACTTAAGAAATGATAATAATAATTATAATGACACCTTAAATGCACATTAAATTTATAAATTTGGAAAAAAATCCATAGGTAGAACATATTAAGAAAACTGACAAATTCACTAAGTTGGAATTTCATGTAATAAATATTTAGTAATAAATTACTTATAGTTTCCAAAACTGAAAAATGAGTACATAAAGTGAGTCACTATTTTACAGTTATACTTTTTAGTGTTCTTTCTTACATATACAGGAAATTTTGTGAAAATAAATGACTACCTTAATTCTGAGGAACGAATTAATTACATATATATCACAAAGAATATAAAAGTCCTTTAAAAGCAAATGGAAAACCACATACCCAGCTTAGTTTAGATGTTCAAAACTTACATTTTTCATGTGTTTTCAAAAAAAAAATTCTGTTATTTATAATTAAGGCTATCATCTTCAGCAGTATTAATTATCATTGGAATTTATGAGTCATTTTAGTGGCTTTTGAAAAATCATATCATAAAGTATTCAAAATTCTATCTATGCCAGAAGTTAAAATATCATCATATTGAACTAGAATCCAGAGTAGGATATGCAAACAGATTAAAGTTTCTATCAAAGTTTCACCACTTATTAACTGTGTAAACTTAGTTGAACCATTACTCCTTCCTGAGTCTCAGTTTGCTCATATGTAAAATGGGAATATAGTAGCTATCTCATAGAGATGTTGTAAGATGCAAAATTAACACACATTGGTTATATATGTAGCACAGTAGGCTCCTAATTAAAAAGATTAATGTGATCAGAATGGATTGTACTTTTTATCTTAAAAGTTTATTTAAATTTAAGAAATTCTGAAAATTATGAAGAGCCACCATGTGTATCACTATATATGTATTCTTGATACACTGTATCTCTACATATGTATAGGGTATGTGTGAAATTTTGTTACATGTATAGAATGTGTGATTATCAAGTCATGTTGTTTAAAATATTCATCACCTGATAATTTATTATTTCTATGTGTTAGGGACATTTCTTCTCTTCTAGCTATTTACTTATTTTTATTTATTTATTATTATCTTTTTTTTTTTTTTTTTTTTTTTTTTTTTTTTTTTTTTTTTTTTTTAGAAATAGACTGCTGCCCTGTCGCCCAGGGTGAAGCACAATGGTGTGATCTCAGCTCAATGCAACCTCCGCCTCCTGGGTTCTAGTAATTCTCCTGCCTCAGCCTCAACTTTAATAAAAACCAATTAATAAAGCCCATAAACTTATCTATTAAACATGTCTCAGAGTGTTTGAAGGGCACATGCTTATCTCTAAGCCCTGCATAGAGAGGGTAAGTTAAGCAGATATCTCAAGGGTAATCAACTAGCCACAGTTAAGAAGGAGCCGCTAGTTATTGGCATTTCCTTCCTTTGTGGGTATTCTCCCTTCTTTTTTTTTTATTTTATTTTTTTTCTGTATTTCCCTCAACCTGGGATTATGGGTGCCTGCCACCACTCCCAGCTAATTTTTTTTTTCTTTTTTTTTTTTTTTTGTATTTTTAGTAGAGATGGATTTTCACCATGTTGGCCAGGCTGGTCTTGAACTCCTTACTTCAAGGAGATCCATTTGCCTTGACCTCCCAAAGTTCTGGAATTACAGGCATGAGCCACCACACCCATCCTCTTCTAGCTATTTAGAAAATACTATACACTGTTATTAACTATAGTCATGCTATTTGGCTATCAAACATTAGGACTTATTCCTTCAATCTCACTATCTTTTTGTACCCATTAACCAACCTGTGTCTATCCCCCTCCCTAACTATGTACACCTCCCAGTCTCTCATATGTATCATTCCACTGTCTACCTCCATGACAAATCACCATATTTTTAAATCTCACTATTTTTCAAAGATGACTTTTTCCTTATGTTTTTCAATCATGTATTTAAGTGTCTCTCTGCCTTTGTCCATTCAGGCTGCTATAACAAAATACCATAAACTGAGTAGTTTATAAAAGGCTTTTTTTTCACAGTCCTCGAGGCTGGGAAGTCCAAGATCAAGGTGCTTGAAGATTTGGAGTTGGTGAGGGCTTACTTCTTAGTTCATAGAAGACCATCTTTTTGCTATGCCCTTATCTGGCAGAAGAGGATAGGAATCTCTCAGGAGCGTTTTTCACAAGAGCACTCATTTCATTCATGAAGGCTTTGCCGTCATGGTCCAATCACCTCTCGAACGTGTCACCTCCTAATACTATGACCTTAGGGGTTAGGATTTCAACATATGAATTTTGGGGAGACATGAACATTCAGATCATTGCACTCCCTACCATGTTTTCTTATAATGACAAATCAAGTCCAGACAAATAAATCTGTGGAATTTTTTTTAAAGTCTACTTTGTTAGATTAACAAGAAATAAATCAAAATTCAATTGTAACAATTACCTTTGATGGAATGGAGGTGTCATTATTATTTTGTAATTATTTTGAAATAGAAGGTTCTGGTGATTTCTCTCTGGTACTTGAAGGATTTATCCTGGTAAGTACATGTTAACCCCACACTGATCTAATCTAGAGGTCAGAGGTTAAGGAGTAGATGTAGGCCAATAAAACTGTCAGGTCAGAATTTGGTTTTCAAGTCAGATTTAACAGCATAGAGGCTAGTGTACTTTCTAGAGTGAGAGAGGAAAGAATGAGAGAGATAAATATTATATGTGATATACATTTGAAGGAGTCTTGGAACGTTTGAAGAGAATTTGGGGTGAATGAGAAGGAAATAGAGAAAAAAAAAGGCAGAATACCCACAAAGGCAGGAAATGCCAACAACTAGCTGCTCCTTCTAAACTGTCTCTAGTGGATTACCCTTGAGATATCTGCCTAACTTACCCACTCTTTGCAGGGCTTAGAGATAAGCATGTGCCCTTCAAACACTCTGAGACATGTTTAATAGATTAGTTTCTGGGCTTTATTAATTGGTTTCTATTAAAGTTGAGTTTGCTTATCTGACATGTGGAACTACGTGATATATTCAGAGTGCTTAATAACACTTGGTTTATTTAAGTGCCCATGAGCCTATTAGCGATAGAGAGGAGGAGATGGGGCCAGAAGACAAACAGAAAAATAAATGTTAGAAACAGTAAATAAATTCACATACTACTAGAGGACGTTTCATTAAAAGCATTTGACAAGACAAGCATACAGAACAATCAGCTTAAACTAGGAAAGTGAATAAATTTCTTTTCTCTCTCTTTCCCCCAGGATGTAACAGTGGACATCTGTGGACACACAGCTTGTGGGGACACTGGAGTATAACCTCTAAGTAGTGTTACTTCTGCTTGCTCCCCTAGGACACTTTAGGTGGACTTTGAGGAAATTTTGTGTAAGTAGTAGACATTACTCTAGTGTATTTTCTCATTGACCAGGCACTATTCTAAGTGTAATTTTATTTGTTTCCCTTAGTTTAAGAAAATTAGCATCCTGCAGGAGAAATTCTATATATATGGTGGCAAGAAAGTAATGATCAATTTAATTGTTCTTCAGAAAATGAGACAATAAAATGTTGAAGATGTTACAAGTCACTAAAAGGTCACTGGGAAGACTTGTTGCTAGTAGCTGCCTCTATCACAAAGAGAAGAAACTTGGTGGTACCTGCTTTTGGTGAGAACCATTGATATGGTTAGGCTCTGTCCCCACTACAATCTCATCTTGAATTGTAGCTCCCATAATTCCCATATGTCTTGGGAAGGACCTGGTGGGAGGTAATTGAATCATAGGGGCAGGTCTTTCCTATGCTGTTCTCATGATAGTGAATAAGTCTCACAAGATCTGATAGTTCGATAAAGGATAGTTCCCCTACACACATCCTCTTGCCTGCTGCCATGTAAGACGTGCCTTTCTCCTTCATCTTCTGCCATGATTGTGAGGCATCCCCAGCCATGTAGAACTGTGAGTTCATTAAACCTTTTTTTTTTAATAAATTACCCCGTCTTGGATATGTCTTTATTAGTAATGTGAGAACTAACACAGCCATGAATGAGAATCCCGATGTCACTCAATTGTTTTAAACACTGCAAAAAAGAAGGTGCTTTGGGAAGGACAAACAGTAGCCAATATTTTCACCATAATACTGTCCAATTTTAAACATGGTAGCAGCTTCATGCTGTCATTATTAAAAGTTTAAAATTTTAAATGTCTTTCAGTCCCTATATATTCCAAAAGATTAACTTTTCCTATTACACACCAAATTCCCATTGTGCTTGTTTTCTTTTAGTTATTAGAGTGCCCTAAACTGCTTTTCTCCCGTGTCAGGGCCTGGTTCATGTTGTCCCTTTACCTTTGAATTCACTTCCTCCACCCTTACTTGCTACCACCACCTCAAACCTTGCTACTTCCTTCATTTTTCATTATCAACTTAAATTACACTTTCTCAAAAAGCACCCCCTACTCCATCCACTAAACAAGGTAAGTTTCTTTTGACATATACCCTCAGGGGTCCCATTCATTTTTATAAGATTTAGAATAATTATAAATAAATACACATTTGTATCATTATTTGTCTATCATTAGTTTCTCTAACCACAGTTTGGGTTCTCTGCATGAATTGGCAATTCCGTCATGGTCACTATTGTATTCCCTGTGCCTAGTTTACTACCTGGCAAGAGCTTCCAATCATGTGCCTAGTAGATAGTAGACAAACAAAAGAATGAATAAATAAACTCTCACTGATAAAAACTACCATTTGAATAGTGTTAAGCTGATAAGCCTGTATATGATTCAACTATGATGTACAAATGAAAGGTTAAAGTTATTATTTTCCTTTCTCTTTGGAGAACTTCCTTTAGCCATTTTTTAAAGGTAGACTGCCTGGTGACAAATTCTTTTAGTTTTCCTTGATCTCAGCATATTCATTTATGAAGGTTTTTTTTTTTTTTGATAAAAAAATAAAGATAAATCATTTTATTTTCTTTTAAGCACTTGACAAATGATGTGTGCTTCTTTCTGACTCCATAGGTTCAGATGAGAAATCTGCTCCTCTCATTCTCCTATGGGTGATGTCATTTGTCTTCAACTGCCTCGATGATTTGTCTTTAGTTTTGAAAAGTTTGATTATAGTAGATATCAGTGTTAATGTATTTCAGTTTATTCTGTTTGTGATTTTCTCAGCATCTTGAAACTGTATGTATTTAAACAAACTTGAAAAATTTTGTCATTATTTCTTTGAATAATTTTCCATGCTATGCTTTTTTAAGAATTGTATTTTGCATTTCAATAGTTTGGAGGAAACAGGTAGTGTTTGGTGGCATGAAAAAGTTCTTTAGTGGTGATTTCTGAGCTTTTGATTCACTCATCACCTGAGCAGTGTATGCTGTATCCATTGTGTAGTCTTTTATCCCTCACTCCCCTCCCACACTTCCCCACTGAGTCCCCAGAGTCTATTATATCATTCTTATAGTATGAATGATATATGAGGAACTTTGTGTCCTTATCACTTAGTTCCCACATGTAAGTAAGAACGCACGATATTTCGTATTTCCATTCCTGAGTTACTTCATTTAGAATAGAGGTCTCCAATTCCATCCAGGTTACTGGAATAGAATGCCATTATTTTATTCCTTTTTATGGCTGAGTAGTATTCCATGGTGTGTATTATATATCACATTTTCTTTATCCACTTGTTAGTTGATGGGCATTTAGGCTGGTTCCATATTTTTGCAATTGTGAATTGTGCTGCTATAAACATGCACGTGCAAGTATCTTTTTCATATAATGACTTCTTTTCCTCTGGGTAGATACCCAGTCGAGGGATTGCTGAATCAAACAGTAGCTCTACTTTTAATTCATTAAGATATCTCAATACTGTTTTCCATAATGGTTGTACTAGCTTACATTCCCACCAGGAATGTAAAAGCGTTTCCTTTTCACCACATCCATTCCGACATCTGTTATTTTTTGATTTTTTTGATTATGGCCATTTTTGCAGGAGTAAGGTGGTATCTCTTTGTGGTTTTGATTTGCATTACCTCGATAACAAGTGATGTTGAGCATTTTTCATATGTTTCTTGGCCATTTGTATATCTTCTTTTGGGAATTGTCTATTAATTTCCTTTGCCTACTATGTTATGAGATCATTTGTTTTTCTGGGTTGTTTGCTGTTTGTGATTTTTTTTTTTTTGACTGATTTAAGTTCCTTATAGATTCTGGATATTAGTTCTTTGCCAGATGCATAGTTTGTAAGTATTTTCTCTCACTCCATGGGTTTTCTGTTTACTCTGCTGATTGTTTCTTTTGCTGTGCAGAAGCTTTTTAGTATAATTAGATCCCATCTATTTATCTTTGTTTTCGTTTCATTTGCTTTTGGGCTCTTGGTCATGAACTCTCTGCTTAAGCCAATGCCTGGAAGGGCTTTTCTGATGTTATCTTCCAGAATTTTTATGGTTTCAGGTCTTAGATGTAAGCCCTTGAGGCATCTTGAGTTGATTTTTGTATAAGGTGATAAGTGAGGATCAAGCTTCATTCTTCTGCATATGGCTTGCCAACTATGCCAGCACCATTTGTTGAATAGGGTGACCTTTCCCCACTTGATGTCTTTGCTTGCTTTGTGAAAGATCATTTGGATATATGTATTTGGGTTTATTTCTGGGTTCTTTATTCTATTTCATTGGTCTATATGCCTATTTTTATACCAGTACCATGCTGTTTTGGTAACTATAGCCTTGCAGTGCACACTATGCTTTTTATTCTTATCCTTCTGATATTCTAATGAGATGAGTATTAGATCTTTTGATTCAGGCCCACAGATCTCTAAAGCTCTGTTAGCTTTTTTTTCTCCAGATTAGGTAATTTATATTGCCCCTATCATCAAGTTCATGATTATTTCTTCTATTATCTCCAATCTACTGTTGATATACATATATATACACACACGCATATATATGTATATATGTATTTACCTATAAAGTGTGTGTGTGTATGTGTGTGTGTATACACACACACACCCCTATACCAAACATCCAGGTCTGGGTGAAGATGAAAGTTCAGCTTTCCACTGGGCCTGCTGACACTGCTTCTGATAAAACAGAGCACAGAATTACACCACCTCCTTACTGTTGGGTGAAGAGGGAAGCTCAGGTCCCTGCTGATCCCCACAGGGAAAGTATACTGCTAACTAGCACTGCCCCATGCCACCTCATTCTGCCTTATTGCTGGCAGTGGGGCTGGAGGTTCATTCCAGCCCTCACTTACTGGGCCTCACTTACACTGAGGAAGATGCGGCAGTAGCGTGTTTAATAGCACCACCTTGTAGTGACTTATTCAGCCATATTTCCATCTTATAGGATGAAGTTCTGGTCCTTGCTTGGCCCCACTGAGAACAATTTGGTGGGGTAATCAGAGCACTGCCTGTTGCTGCCAAGTAGAGGATGGAAATGTCCAGCTCCCCTGATATCAGTGTTAGGGAGCAGCAGTGTTTCTACTGATACTGGCTGGATTAGGGTGTCAAAAAGTTTACTACTGTATAAGGGCACCATTTTTCTGGTTTTTGTTTGGAGGCAGCAAGTTTTTCTTGTGTCTTTTTTGTCTGTTTCTTTAGGTAGTTCCAGGTTGCACTCCTCTCCCATTCTGGATATATGAGAGGCAAAAATAAAATTTGGGGAATTTTTTCATTTTTTCATTCCTCAAGTGCCATGGTTTTTTTTTGGCCATCACTGTTTTCTTTTCATCATTCAGGGTCTCTCTACATTTACTTGGTTTATTATGTCCAAGTTTTTGAGTTACAAGGAAGAATACTATGGAAGAAATAGACTGTTTCATTTCAGTGTAAACCAAAAGTGTCCAAAAATTATTTTAACTTTAACATATATGTCTAAGTTCTTACATTATTATATTTTCTCATTAGAAAATTTGGTAGTGTTATGTGATTAAGATCCAGGGAAAGTGGTTTTATTAGGACTCAGCCCTAGAATCCTGGTCATAAATAAGGCCTAGAGAAAGAGATTTGTTTCTAAGGAGAAGAAAAGAGTTTGAAAACTTACTTAACTTGCTTACATTCATATTCATTATATAAGGTACTTTAGTAATAATATATATTTTATGCAACACATATGCAGCCATATTTTACATATTATGTATCAGGCATTATTTTTTGCCGAAGACTAAGAGAAATAATAAAACAAACAAAAAATGGAAATTTAAATACAATGATATGATTAGCAAATGAAACTATACATCATGTTAATAACTAGGAAAAACAGGTTACTAAGTAGTTGAGAGAAACTTTCAAATTGCTCAACTGTTGGGTGACATAAACAAGAAAACAATTTAGTTAACCACGATTGTATTTTTAAGTTGTTTCTATTTTAATAATATAGCATTCTGTGTCAGATAAGTCAATGTCGAAACCACAGTTGCTATCTTGCTGGGTGGGAGGATACCACCTCATACCATGCTTTATCAGCTTGTCAGCCTTAGAAAATTGCAATTTCCATACCTTCTGTAATAGGTTTTTACTCCTATCTATTTTCAAGAGGCGTTCCCTATTACCAGAAAAATTTATATGTTCCTAGGAAAGAATTTTATTCTTTGACTCTGTCTCTGCCTGTTTCTCTCTTTCTCTCTCTCTCCATCTATCTACTTGTCTACCAACATACACATATATTTCTGAGAAAAAGTAGATTGTAAGTTTACTGATGAGGCAAGCTGGACCCAAGATTTTAATCATGGATATTAAAGAAAGACTAGTACTCTTAAATCCAAAAGGTTTGTACCAAGCAGCTCGACAGCTCCATGACCCTTCCAGTGTTTGTCTGCTTTTTACAGAAACCTCTTTCTGAATGGAATTGGAACTGCTGAGGTAGTAAGTGAAGATGGATATGATTGAGCAGCCCCAAGGAAATATCAGCTAATATTATATTATATCTACAATAAATAGCTATATAGTAACATTGCATATATGTGCATGCATATATAGTGCACATATCCTTACATATATTGATTACATATAAATCTATATCTCTCATATCTATATGTTATCTGTCTCTGTATCCCTCTGTTTCATATTTCTATATATACAACACATACAGTGTGGCATTCTAAATATATATATATATTTGTTTAGAATGTGCCAGTAACTATCACTATAAATGACTTATATTCATAAGCAGCTTTTCCCTTTAATTTAGTGAATGGTAAAGGATCTGTGTATGTGTAAGCTTAAATTGGCAAACCAGTAGTTGTTGATGTTTTAAAAAATGAGAATCAATTTCAGAGATTTTAGCTATCAAATTAACTCTTTATTAGCAAAAGGAATCTACATTGCATAATGAAAATGAGTGTGCTAGGAATCTACTTCGTGAGTATTCATACTTCCATTACCACTCATTAGTTGACTAGCTCTAAGCAAGTTAGAAAATCTCCCTGAGTGTCACGTTTCTTACTTGGAAATGTTTTTGTGGGTATGTGGTGGAATAAATTATTTCTACAGTCCTTTCTAGCTCTGAATATTTTGAAAACATAACTTTAAACTTTGCATATTAATTATTTCTAGATACCAGAAATGAAATATTACTTAAGTCCGTTAAAAACAATCAGAAGTACCTTTGGAAATGAAAATAATGCATGTTTAACACTCACCTAGTAAATTTTACTTTTCTTGATGACACTATTATTTATAATAAACTTTCTTCCTTGGTCCTAGCCTTCTATGTCAGCCACAGTTGCATCTTCTCTGAGCTCCCTCTGCTGAGATAGGTGTCCTGCTGTTTTGCTTTGGGAGGTCTCAGATAGGCTTTTGCTAACACTTAAGACCTATCTCTCAAACTTCAGCCTTATCTATCTAATGAATGCCTGCTCACCATCAGAGCTAAGTGCCCAGGGAGAATCAAATCTCTTGATCCTTGCTTTATGAACATCTACTTACTGGATCTCAGGGTCAGAAGCACTGTGATGTAGTCACTCTGGTATTGTACTCTCCCCAGGAATCTAGGGTTCAAACGCTCCTATGGCCACTAACTGCTATGGTGATAGATGGCCTCAAGCTGGTCTGACTGTTCCAGACCCCAGGTATATGAATTCCTGTAAGTCCGAACTTGCTACTTCACTGCTCTACAGCCCCCGCATCTCTTCTGCTCCCTCTGGGCAGCCTACCTTTAATTAGATGCTTCCCCAACCCCTTATCTCACACCTTATTTAGGCCTCTTTATGCTCCTTCAGGCAAGGCCCAAGGAAAATTAACTTATATCTAGTTCCATCTACAGCCCTTATTCCAATCTTATTCTTCCTTTCAAGGAGAACAGAAAATGTACAATACTGTGGCATTTTTCTCTCAATCAGGACAGGCATTTGCCTCTATTGGTAAGGTAATCAGGTGCTGCCTATTGTTCTTAGAAAGTAATCTGAAAGTACAGCTAATCCTGAAAGTATTTTAAAGTCTCAGAGCAGAATTTTAAAGAAATTCTAGGAAATGATTGGATAATAGACCTATAGAAAGAGTTGAATGTAATAAATTGATTAAGATAGGAAAGAGGAAGAAGAAGACAAATGAAAGAGAGTTGTCTGCCTTAGATATATCAGTTTTAGTTACCATACTCTGGATTTGACGAATAATTGAATCAGCTTTTCAAAAAAATTCATTCTTCAAGTATTAAAAATGTTACATTTAAATATTATATTGGCATTTTGCTTGAGTTTGTCGTTTTAATCCAAAACTGCCTATGTGTATATTGCATCACTATAAACTATCACATATTCTTAATTGACCAAATAAGTTTTTTTTATATATATATATAACTAAATACATAGTGTCATACTATAGGACCTAATGGTTATTTCTGGTTTAGAAAAGCTTCTGCCGTTTCTCATAAACGTAAAACAAAGCAGAGGTGAACTGTTAAGATAGAATGCAAAGGAAAATAAGGCGTAGGGGAGTCCTGAGGATCCCTGAAAGAAGACCTGGAGAATCAGTCATTTATTTGAAGTCATTTACTGAAGACAAACAGTAATGCAAGGCAGCTAAGAGTTAACTGCACACAGTAGACACTCCATGACCATCAGTGAATAAATGTTAAATACCATTAAATAATATCTAAATGCTAAAATGTAGATGCTGGTACTAGAGCAATCAGATTCAGACAGCAGAACAAGTGCATCCATGGAATATGACTCAGTCTTGATTCATACGCTCCTAGGTAATGTGTGTTAATATTTTATTTAATGTTTTTATAAATTGGAATTCATGGGTGAAATTGGGCTGGAATTCTCTATATTTTGGAAGAGAGCATAACAGATGAAGTTTATCTTTTATCATTGTTTTGGTTTAATATTTTCCCACCTTCATAAAAAAATTGAAAGATCTCTTCATTCTATGTTTTAGATGCTTTCAAATAGTTTTGGAATTAACTGATTCTTAATGAATTGCTGTTAGAAACAGTTCTTTTTTTAGCATAGTTCTTTTTAAAAAATCTGTTTCCGGCAGCCGCGGTGGCTCACGGCTGTGATCCCAGCACTTGGTGGGGCCAAGATGAGTGGATCACGAGGTCAGGAAATCGAGACCACCCTGGCTAACACGGTGAAACCGTCTCTACTAAAAAAAAATACAAAAAAAAAAAATCAGCTAGGCGTGGTGGCAGGTGTGGTGCACTCCAGCCTGGGCATCAGATGGAGACTCCATCAAAAAAAAAAAAAAAAAAAAAAAGTTTCCTTGATGATGTATCGGATTACCTATCTGTCTGTTATTGCTTGTGGCAGTTTATATTTTCTTATACATTTCATCCAGACTTCAAATATATTGGAATATAGTGGGAAAAAATAGTCTTCTATGATTTAGTTAATAATCTCTATATCTATGATTTTTTCTATTATTAGTGTGTATGTCATATGTCTGTATGTTATCAATTTTTCTTTGATTAGTTTAGAAAATAATTTACATATTTCATTGTCTTGATATTTCCCCAATACAGTTCATTAGGTAATTCATTAGGTCTATGAATTAATTTTTTTCTAATTTATTGACATATGTCTACATTTTTCCAGTTTTTCTTATTTTAATTTTGTAATTTCTAATTTGTTGGGTTGGATTATTAATTTACTTATTTTCATTGTTTTTTTTTTTTTTATTCATGTGTGTTTCTTAGGCCATGAATTTTCTTCCTTAAAAGCTTTCGCTTTATTCCTTAAATTCAGACAGAAAAATGTCAATTATTTTTCACTTATTACTTATACACACACAATAGTTATGCATAATATTATATATGTCATGTATTTTTGTTAAATGTGTGTATATAAAATCTCAAAATGAACAAAATATATTAACAGACATTTCACCAAAGAGGATATACAAATGGCTAACAAGTACAGGACTATGAGTCATTTGGAAAATGCAAATTAAAACTAATGAAATATCATTTCCACCCACTGGATTAGCTATATGAAATAAGACCGAAGATAACAAATGTTAGCCCTAAGTGGGACCTCCATGCTTTACTGGGAGAATGTAAATGGTATAGACACTTTGAAAATCAGCTTGGCAGTTTCTCAAAAAATTAAACATAAAATAACCATAAGATTCCGCATTCCTATGTATATACTCAGGATGAAGGAAAGCATATATCTGCACAATGACTTGCACACAAATGTTCACAGAAGCATTATTTCAAATAGCCAAAACGTGGAAACAAATTAAATGTCCATTAGCTGGTGAATGGATATACAAAATGCAGCATATCCATACAATAGAATTTTACTCAGCAATGTAAAAGAAGGAACGGCTGGTCATTAAGTAATGGCTTAATCTCAAGAACATTATTCTATGGGTAAGAAGATAGACAAAAGATACTATATGTTGCATGAGCCTATCTATATAAAATGTCTGACAAAGGCAATTTACAAAGAAATAAAGTAGATTAGTCAATGCCTGGGACCGGAAGTCGGAAATAGGGATAAACTGAAAATGGGAAAGAGGAATCATATTGGGAGATAGAAAGTTTTTAAACTGATTTATGGTCATTGTGGCACATTGTAACAATAAAGTTATCAAAAACCATTAAGTTGTGTACTTGAAAAAGGTTAATTTTATGATATTTAAAATCCGTCTCAAGAAATACATGTGTATGCATGCATATAAATACAGGTGTACATATTCAGGCATTCTGCATTTTTATTGTGCCTCATTTTATTATGCTTCACAGATATCACATGTTTTAGAAATTGCAAATTTGTGGCAACCATATATTTAGCAAGCCTGTCAGTGCCATTCTTCCAACAGTACATGTTCACTTTGTGTCTGTGTGTCACATTTTGGTAATTCTCACAATATTTCAAAAACTTTTTTTTTTTTTTGTGACAGTCTCACTCTGTCGCCAGGCTGGAGTGTAGTGGCACAATTTCAGCTCACTGCAACCTCTGCCTCCCAGCTTCAAGTGATTCTCCTGCCTCAGCCTCCTGAGTAGCTGGGATTACAGGTGTGCACCACCACAACCAGCTAATTTTTATATTTTTAGTAGAGATGGGGTTTTTCCACATTGACCTCAATCTCCTGACCTCATGATCCACCCGCCTTGGCCTCCCACAGTGCTGGGATTACAGGCGTGAGCCACTGCACCTGGCCTCAAACCACTTTCATTATTATTTTATCTGTTATGATGATCTATGATCAGTTGATATTTCATATTACTATTGCAATTTTTTGGAGGGCTAGAAACCATGACCATATAAGATGGTGAACTTAGTTGATACATGTTTATTATGACTGCTCCACTGACAAGTCATTCCTCCACATTTCTCCCTCTTCTCAGACATATATTCCCTGAGACACAACAATACTGAAATTAGGCAAATTAATAAACCTACAATGGCCTTTAAGTGTTCACCTGAAAGGAAGATTAACTCTTTTCTCACTTTGTGTCTCTCAAAGACTAGCAATGATTAAGCATAGTGGAGAAAGAATGTTGAAAGTCAAGATAGGCCAAAAGCTAGGCCTTTTGTGCCAGTTAACCAAGTTGTGAATGCAAAGGAAAAGTTAAAGAAAATTAGATGTGCTACTCTAGTGAACACGTGAATGATAAGAAAACAAAACAGCCTTACTACTGCTATAGATAAAGTTTGAATGGTCTAGATAAAGAACAAATGAGTCACATTATTTCCTTATGTCAAAGCTTAATCTAGAGCAAGGCACTAACTCTCTTCAGTTCTATGAAGGCTGAGAGCTGCGAGGAAGCTGCAGAAGAAAAATTTGAAGCTAGCAGAGGTTAGTTCATGTGACTTAAAAAAGGAAGCCATCTTCATAACATAAAAGTTCAAGGTGAGGCAGCAAGTCCTGGTGTCAAAGCTGTATCAAGTTATCCAGGATATTTAGCTAAGATCATTCATGCAAAGGAAAATAAAGCATAGGGGAGTCCTGAGGATCCCTGAAAGAAGACCTGGAGAATCAGTCATTTATCTGTAAGTCATTTACTGAAGACAAACAGTAATGCAAGACACCTACGAGTTACCTGCACACATTAGATACCAATGAAGGTGGCTACACTAAGCAACAGATTTTTAATATAGATGGAACACACTTATATTGGAAAAAGAAGACATACATGGATTCCTTCTTTAGGAAGGAGAAGTCAATGCCTAGCTTCAAAGATTCAAAGAATAAGCTAACACTCTTAGTAGGAGCTAATGTAGCTGGTGACTTCAAGTTGAAGCCAGGGCTCACTTACCAATCTGCATATCCTAGGACCTTAAAAATTATGCTCAATCTACTCTGCCTGCACTCTAGAAATGGAAAAAGAAAGCCTGGATGACAGCACATCTGTTTACAGCATGGCTTATGGAATATTTTAAGCCCATTGTTGAGACCTACTGCTCAGAAAAAAAAGTCTTTCATTAACATATTACTGCTCATTCACAATGGACCTGATCAACTAAAAGCTTTGATTGAAATGTGCAAGGAAATTACTGTAGTTTTCATGCTAACACAACATCCATTCTATAGCCCAAGGTCAAGGAATAAACCCAACTTCTAAGTCTTCTTAGTTAAGAAATACATTTCATAAGGATACAGTTGCTAGAGATAGTATTTCCTCTGATGGATCTGGGTAAAATCAACTGAAAACTTTCTGGAAAGGATAGAGCATTCTAGATGTTGTTGAGCATATTGATGATTCAGGAGAGGTTGTCAAAATATCAACATGAACAAAGTTTGAAAAAAGTTGATTCTAACACTTATGGATGACTTTGAGTGGTTTAAGGCTTCAGTGGAAGGAGTATCTGCTGATGTGATGAAAAAAGCCAGAAAACTAGAATTACAGGTGGAGCCTGAATATGTGACTGAATTGCTGCAATTTAATGATAAAACTTAAACCAATGAAGATTTGCTTTTTAAGAATAAGCAAATAAAGTAATATCTTGAAGTTGAATCTCCTCTTGGTGAAAATGCTGTAAACGTTGAAATGGTAACAAAGGATTTAGAATATTCTATAAACTTAGTTGATAAAGCAGCAGTGGAATTGAGTCCAATTTTGAAATAAGGTCTATCATGGGTAGAATGTGTGAAGACAGCGTCACATCCTACAGAGGAATTTTTTATGAGAAGAAGAGTCAATCAATGCACAAAACCTTATGTTGTCTTATTTTAAGCAATTGTCACAGCAACCCCAATCTTCAGTAGATATCATGATGATCAGTCAGCAGTCATCAACACTGAGGCAAAAAGATTATGACTTGATAAAGGTTGAGATGAATAATAGCAATTTTTTGCAATAAAATAATTTTTAAATATGATATATGTCTCAGGTTTTTACACATAGTACTATTGCACACTTAATAGACTATAATGTAGTGTAAACATTGCTCTTATATGCACTGGGAAACCAAAAAATTCTTGTTACTTGTTTAATTTTGATATTCACTTTATTGTGGTGGTGGAACTGAACCCACAATGTTTCTGAAGTATGCTTGTACATATAGTTTTTAAATTTATACATTGTTTTCATATTTTTTTTTTTTTTTTTTTTGAGACGGAGTCTTGCTCTGTCGCCCAGGCTGGAGTGCAGTGGCCGGATCTCGGCTCACTGCAAGCTCCGCCTCCTGGGTTTACGCCATTCTCCTGCCTCAGCCTCCCGAGTAGCTGGGACTACAGGTGCCTGCCACTTTGCCTGGCTAGTTTTTTGTATTTTTTAGTAGAGAGGGGGTTTCACCGTGTTAGCCAGGATGGTCTCGATCTCCTGACCTCGTGATCCGCCCATCTCGGCCTCCCAAAGTGCTGGGATTACAGGCTTGAGCCACCGGGCCCAGCCTGTTTTCATATTTTTCTACTACTTTTGTGTTTCTTTGAATTAGAACAGAGAATAGAATCTATTAGTCCAACTTTTTAGAGCTGATTGAAGTGCTTTGGCACATAAAAGATGACCAATTTTAGAGAAGTTTATGACATTTAAAAAAAGTATTTCCTATTATCAGTATATATAATTTTTTAAATTGTAACCATATATGAATACTATTTACATCACTTACATATTTACTTTTTTGTTCAGTTTAACCTAAAATGAAAAAAATGTATCTGCTACAAATGTGTTTCTCTTTCTTGTATTTCCTGATGTTTTGGCTGTGTGACTGTATCAGTTTGTTCTCACATTGCTATAAGGAACGACCTGAGACTGGGTAATTTATAAAGAAAAGAATATTTGGTTGACTCACAGTTCTGCAGACCAAATAGGAAGCATGGCTGGGAGGCCTCAGGAAACTTACAATCACGACAGAAGGATGAAGGGGAAGCAAGTATCTTCTTCACATGGAGGCAGGAGAAAGCTCTCTCTAGAAGGGGAAGTGCTACACACTTTCAAACAACCAGATCCCATGAGAACTCTATCATGAGAACAGAAAAGGGCATGTCTAATCCCATGATTCAATCACCTCCCACCAGGCCCCTCCTTCAATACATGGGAATTACAATTTGACATGATATCTGGGTATGGACACAAATCCAAACAATATCATTCATCCATGGCCACTCCCAAATCTCATGTCCTTCTCATATTTCAAAATGCAATCATGTCTTCCCAACCTTTCCCCAAAGTCTTAACTCATTCCAGCATTAACTGAAAAGTCCAAGTCCAAAGTCTCATCTGAGACAAGACAAGTCCCTTGTGCCTATGAGACCGTAAAATCAGAAACAGTTTAGTTACTTCCAAAATACAATGAAGATATGGGCATAGGGTAAATGCTTTCATTCCAAATGGGAGAAATTTGCCAAAAGAAACAGTCTATACACCCCATGCAAGTCTGAAACCCAGCAAGGCAGTCATTAAATCTTAGAGCTTCAAAATAATCTCCTTTGACTTCATGTCTCACATCCAGTCCACACTGTTGCAAGGAATGGGCTCCGAAGACCTTGGTTAGCTCTTCCCCTATGATGCTGCAAGGTACAGCCACTGCAGCTGCTTTAGTGGACTGGCATTGAGTAACTGTGGCCTTTCCAGGTGCATGGTGCAAGCTATCAGTGAATCTACCATTCTAGGGTCTGAAGGATGGTGGCCTTCTTCTCACAGCTCCACTAGGCAGTACCCCAGTGGGAACTCTATGTGGGGACTCCAACCCCACATTTCCCCTCCACACTGCCCTGGTAGAGGTTCTCCATGAGGACTCTGCCCCTGCAGCAGACTTCTGCCTGGACATCCAGGCATTTCCATACATTTTCTGAAATCTAGGTGGAGGCTTCCAAGCCTCAACTCTTGCTGTCTGCACACTCAGGTTTAACATCATTTTGAAGTCACCAAGGCTTGGGGCTTGCACCATCTGAAGCAATGGCCCAAACTCTACTTTGGCCCCTATAAGCCACAGCTGGAGTTGAAGCAGCTGGGATGCAGGGCATCATGTCCGGTGGCTTCACAGAGCAGTGGGGTCCTGGGCCTGGCCCAGGAAACCACTCTTCAGTACTAGGCCTTCAGGTGTATGATGGGAGGGGCTGCCACGAAGGTCTCTGAAGTGCATTTGATGCCTCCTCCTCATTGTCTTGGAACATTTGGTTCTTCTTTACTTAAGCAAATTTCTGTGGCCAGCTTGAATTTCTTCCTAGAAAATGGGTTTTTCTTTTCTACCACATGACCAGGCTGCATATTTTCCAAAATTTTATGCTCTGATTTTATTTTAAATATAAGTTCCGGTTTCAAATAATCTCTGTGTCCATGCATATGAGAATACATTTTTACAAACAGCCAGATTACCTCTTGTTTTGCTGCTTAGACATTTCTTCTGACAGATACCCTACATCATCTCTCTCAAGTTCAAAGTTCCACAGATCTCTAGGACAGGCATGTTGCTACCAGTCTCTTGGCTAAAGTATAGCAAGAGTGACCTTTATTCCAGTTCTCAATAAGTTTCTCATCTTTATCTGAGACCACCTTAGCCTGGATTTAATTGTTTATATCACTATCAGCATTTTGGTCGCAACCATTCAACAAGTCTCTATGAAGTTCCAAACTTTCCAACATTTTCCTGTCTTCTTCTGAGTCCCTAAACTGTTCCAACCTCTGCCTGTTACCCAATTCCAAGGTGGCATCCACATTTTCATGTATTTTCATAGCAATACCCCACGCCTGGTAGGTACAAATTTTCTGTATTAGTCTATTCTCATACTGCTATAAAGAACTACCTGAGACTGTAATTTATGAAGAAAAGAGGTTTAATTGACTTAAGTTCTACAGGCTATACAGAAAGTATGGCTGAGGAGGGCTCAAGAAACTTGCAATCATGACAAAAGAGTGAAGGAGAAGCAAGCACATCTTTACACGGTGGCAGGAGAGAGAGAGAAAAGGGAGAAGTGCTATACTGTTTCAAACAACCAGACCTCTTGCAAACTGTATCGTGAGAACAGCAAAGGGAACATCTAAACCCATGATTCAATCACCTCTCACCAGACTGTTCCTTCAAGTCATGGGGATTGTAATTCAACATGAGATTTGGGTGAGGACATGGAACCAAATCATATCAGTGACTATACTACATTCTTTGGTACATGAAATTTTCTTTGATCTTCAATGCAAATTGTATTATTATTTTAATTATTTTTGCTCTGAATTTAAATTTTTCTGATTATAAAATGGGCAGTTTCACCTTTCATCTTTTGTTTATTTGCATATGTCTGGAATGATTATACCCCCCTTTTTAAAAAAATATTTGGCTTTTCTGAGCTAATTTGTAATAAGTGTGTTTTACCATGGAGTATATTGTTAGATTTTTATTTGGTTTTAATAGACAGTCTTTCACTTTAAATTCTGAAGTCCTTCTACATTTATTCTAATGACACACGTTTCTTTAATTATGTCATTTATATTTTCCCTTTGCTTCTTTTTGTTCTTTCACTAGGTAAACAATGTTTGTGTTCTTTTATGTATGTTTATGAGTAGTTTTTTCTTAATAATTTGGAACATTCATACGTTTTCTAGTGTTTTTAACATACTATTACATTTAGTAGTGTACTTAATTATCTAAACCTTTAGACAGACTCTGTTGACTTCCTCTTCTACTTATTTCCTAGCCACTGCTTATTTTGCTTCAGTCAGAAAAGACAAGTTTATATTAAAGTTAAAAAAGAACACAATATTTCAGTGACTTATTACAACAAAGTCTGTATATTTCTTTCTCATTCAAAGTCCCCTGCAGTCTGAGTTTCTCTTCAAAGCAGCTGTTCTCCATGTGGCAGTTCAAGATCCAAGGCTGCTTCAATCTTGTGGCACCTACTTCTCAACACAAGTGCTCCACAGTTCACCAAGCAGGAGAGGGTAGCATGGAGAACACTGCATCAGAAGTTAAATGTGTCAGCCTGGAGGTGACATCAGTCCTTTCTGCTGACATCCTTTGACCATAAACTAAGTCATAGAGTAAGAAAGGATATTCCTTGTAGGTGGCAAGAAGTAGAAGAGCATGAGATATGAGTAAATGTTTATAATATCTACTACATAATTTCAACTCTATTATTTATATCTTGAAATATATAGTATATTTACTTTATATCTTCAAGTAAATAGTCCTTGCATTAATTCATTTATCACTTCAATATTTCACAATCAATTATGAAATGATTGATTACTGATTATAAAAAATCCCTCAGTGTCTTTTCAAATGCAAAGTCTGTATTTTAATCCCACAACCTCTTCACAGACATACTTGTAATATGAAACAATATTAATATTTTAATGTTTTGCTCTTCCAATATAGAAAAAATACAATTAAAACACAATGGAACTGATTAGATTCTATATCTATTGGAATTTGCTGTTTAAATTTGCCATTTGAATTTGCTATTCAATTTGCTTTTTGACTTATAATCACTTCATCTTACTTTCATATTCAAATTGTAAGCTCTTTATGTTAGAAAGAGAAGTGACTTACTTTTCTATAGCATCTAGCAAACAGTTGAGGCACAAAAATATTTTTCCAATTTAAAAAAAAATCAATAGTATCTTCAATTCTGAATCTTCTTCTAGAGGAAATTCCCATAAGACCAGTGGGTGAAGCTATCACTAAAATGTGGTATCTGAAGGAAGGTATAATCTTAAATTTAATTTAGATGACTTTACTATCACTATATAGAAACAGAATGGGAATTAAAATATAAAATGATACATTTTGTTTTAAATCAATTTTACTCTATTTTTGTCAGATGTGCTGTTCAAATTGGAGCTGTATTAAAATAAATTAATAGGATAAAATTGTGGAAATTGTTGTTAGATCAGAGCAATAATACATCAGCCATATGATAGTAAATTACCCTCACTGAGATAGTAGAAGGAAATGTTATTCCAGAGGTTTCATTAACCAGTAACACAGTATATATGTGTTTTACACACACACACACACACACACGCACAGTCATGCACCATCTAATGGTGTTTTGGTTAACAACAGGCCACATATACAAAGGTAAGATAATAATATCATGTTTTTGCTGTATTTTTTCTATGTTTAGATATGTTTACATACATATATACTTACCATTGTATTACAACTGTTTACAATACTCAGTACAGTAACTTGCCATATAGATTTGCACCCTAAGGAGTCATAGGTTATATATTATAACCTAAGTATGTAGAAGGTTATGCCATCTAGGTTTGCATAAGTATATTCTGTGATGTTCACGCAATGATAAAATTGCCGAAAGACATATTTCTCAGAACATGTCCCTATCATTAAGCAATACATGACTGTATGTACTTATACACCAACCATGAAGAAAGTGATTCCAAGGCTAAATGGTACACATTCACTTGTTATTATTTTTGAGATATTTGTTACAGGAAGTCAGGGACCCCGAATGGAGGGACTGGCTGAAGCCATGGCAGAAGAACATAAATTGTGAAGATTTCATGGACATTTATTAGTTCCCCAAATTAATACTTTTATAATTTCTTATGCCTGTCTTTACTGCAGTCTCTGAACATAAATTGTGAAGATTTCATGGACACTTATCACTTCTCCAATCAATACCCTTGTGATTTCCTATGCCTGTCTTTACTTTAATCTCTTAATCCCGTCATCTTCGTAAGCTAAGGAGGATGAATGTCGCCTCAGGGCCCTGTAATGATTGCATTAAATGCACACATTTTTTGTAGAGCATGTGTGTTTGAACAATATGAAATCCGGGCATCTTGAAAAAAGAACAGGATAACAGCAATCTTCAGAGAACAAGGGAGATGGCCTTGGACTCTGACTGCTGGTGAACCAGACAGAACAGAGCCGTATTTCTCTTCTTTCAAAAGCAAATAGGAGAAATATCTCTGAATTATTTTTCTCTGCAAGGAATATCCCTGAGAAAAAGAATGCGCCCTGGGGTTAGGTCTGTAGACAGCCCCCTTAAGGTGGCTGCCTTTTACGGTCAAAACCGAAGGGATGAAATAAGCCCCATCTCCTGTAGTGCTCCCAGGCTTGTTAGGATGAGGAAATTTCTGCCTAATAAATTTTAGTCAGACGGGTTGTCTGCTCTCAAACCCTGTCTCCTGATAAGATGTTATCAATGACAATGTGTGCACGAAAATTCATTAGCAATTTTAATTTAGCCCCATCCTGTGGTCCTGTGATCTTGCCCTGCCTCCACTTGCTTTGTGATATTTTATACCTTGTGAAGTATGTGATCTCTGTGACCCACACCCTATTCATGCACTCCTTCCTCTTTTGAAAATCGCTAATAAAAACTTGCTGGTTTTACAGCTCAGGGAGCATCACGGAACCTGCTGACGTGTGTTGTCTCCCCTGAACACCCAGCTTTAAAATTTCTCTCTCTTGTACTCTTTCCCTTTATTTCTCAGACCAACCGAGATGCCTAGGGAAATAGAAAAGAACCCATGATAAACATTGCGGGTGGGGTTTCCCCTCATATCTGGCACCCCAACGTGGTCTTTCTTTTTCCCTAAGTGCATGTGGGAACCTGATTCCCTTTGGCAGGTGCGGTGAAATGACATCTGCCTGGGTCACAGTGTTTTCGTTAACAACAGGCCACATATACAAAGGTAAGATTATAATACCATATTTTTGCTGTATTTTTTTCTGTGTGTAGATATGTTTACATACATATATACTTAGCATTGTATTATAACTGCTTACAATACTCAGTACAGTAACTTGCCATATAGATTTGTACCCTAAGGAGCCATAGGCTATACTATATAACCTAGATATGTAGAAGGCTATGCCATCTCAGTTTGCATAAGTATATACTATGATTTTCACACAATGACAAAATTGCCTAAAGATGCATTTCTCAGAACATGTTCTTATCATTAAGGAATACATGACTATATGTACTTATACACCAACCATGAAGAACGTGATTCCAAAACTAAATGGGACACATTCACTGGTTATTATTTTTGAGATATTGGATGTTGCTTATCCACATTATAAGACCTCCAAATTTAATACACAAAGTAGTACTTTCCAGTTATACTATCAGATGACACTATAACTTACTATTTTCCATGTCAGATATTAACAATAGAAAACATTATACAGTAGATTTCAAAATTTATACAGCTATGTCCAATATAATATTTGAGGTTAAAAATAAAACTTCTGGGCCAGGCGCGGTGGCTCATCATGCCTGTAATCCCAGCACTTTGGGAGGTTGAGGCGGGCAGATCACAAAGGAGATCAAGACCATCCTGGCTGACATGGTGAAACCTCGTCTCTACTAAAAATACAAAAAATTAGCCTGGCATGGTGGTGGGCGCCTGTAGTCCCAGCTACTCAGGAGGCTGAGGCAGGAGAATGGCATGAACCTGGAAGGCAGAGCTTGCAGTGAGCAGAGATCGCACCATTGCATTCCAGCCTGGGTGACAAAGCGAGACTCTGTCTCAAAAATAAATAAACCAATAAACAAATAAATAAATAATACTTCTGAATTGAATAAATGACATTGAATGAATGATAGTGGAAAGTTTCCAAATGCTAATAAATGGAGAGATGTTGTCTATATTATTTCAAAACAATCCACTAGGCCATTTATAAAAATACATATATAAAACCATAGATACTCTTTCTTTATTTCAGTGATGAACAAATATTTTTCATTAGAAAATGAGAGATCATAGAACTTATATTTTAACAAATTTAATAATGAATTTTATTAAATCTCCATATTAACAGACTAAAAAAAGGGAAAAATTCATAAATGCAAAGCTCAATGGATTTTTAACAAATAAACACATCATGTAAAACAGTCCCAAGATCAAGAAAGACAAAAATCACCAAAATCCCAGGAGCTCCCTGGTGACCCCTCCAAGATACTACTACCTTTACTCAAAGGTAGTCGTAGTCCTAACCAGTACCTTCATTAAGTCACAGAATATATTCAATTTGGGTCTGACTTCTTTAGTTGAATATGATCGTGAGATTTTTCACATTGTTGCATGTACAGTTTCACTGCTGTATGGTATTCCATTTCATGCATATACTTTAATTGTTTTATTCATTATATGGACTGGCATTTGTTGTTGTTGTTGTTTGCTGTTAAAAATAAATAATAGATGTATAAATAAATAAATAATAAATAATAATAAATAAATATATAATAAAATTTGTATATTCTCCTTTATTATAAAAAGTTTAGAAATTTTACTTATGGATTATATTGATCTCTTTTGTTTTATATATAGATAACATTTAATGTAGGATGGCTATGTTTTAATTTTTTTCAGCACTTTAATATGTTGCTTCTTTTTATTTTCATGATAATTTTAACAGATAAAATATCATTTCTCTTTTTTACATAGAGTGTGGGAAGTAAGGGACAAGGTCACACAATTGTGCAACTGTGATCACACTTCCTCAGATGTTTCTACCAAGAAGCATTTATACTTACTCTAAGCCAGCAATATTTTCTACCCTATAGTGTAGTAGAAAGTGGCAGAGGGATAACACCATTCCATGTTTCTTAAAACAGGTATCTAGTAGCATAAAACTGTCACTTGAGTTTTTATCAGGAAAGTTCCTATACGTACTCTGCTTACATGGCTGTTTGTGTATGTCCCTGAGCTTTCTAGTGGATTGACACACACACAAAAAAAACATTGAAAAAAATTAAGTGGCAATGGGGATCCTTTAATAGATCCTGGTGATAAGAGAGCCATTGCTAGAAGAGGCCATTATTCTTGACAGCAGCCATATTGGGAGCTGCAGAAGGCTTCTAAGAGTCAATAATATTAAGACTTAAGCCCAAAAATAAAACTGCCATATACATTAGTGGGAGTTTCTAGTATTACTGATGATGTAGGGAACAAACTATGTCTCCTCTTTGTCCTCTGTTTCCAAACTTTTTAGTAAGGGATCTGACATTAGATGGTGAAAGCTTAGTTTGCTTAAGTTTTGTCTTTCAGTGTGTTTGCATTTAAATAAATTTTCTTTCATGATGGTGTATGCGGGGAAATTGGGCATTCTGGAACAGTGAAAAACTGGGAATAGTGAATCAGCAAATTGGGAAGTCTGTTTTTTAAAATCGCTTTGCTCAGAAGTGATCCCTAATACTAATTTCTCCTCACTCTAAGTCACTATATGAAGACTAATGAGTCTTCCCAATGTTACAATATATCATAAACTATTACTGAAAAAATTATAGAATGTTTTCTTCTTCAGAAGACTCATGGCATTTTGCTTACTCAGTTCATATGGCATTGTACTACCTTATTAGATTAACTTTAACCTACTAGGTAATGAAACACATAACCTTCCATAGAAACTTGATTGAATATTTGGGAGAGCAATTATCTCTCTCACTTTATATGTATTGGGTGACTGGTCACAGTCATTAGAATCTTAAATAGTGTAAAATAAGCTAAAGATTAGGTTATCATTTATTTATTTATTTATTCATAAACCATAGATTTATTGAGTACTGTCTCTGTAGTAGGCATTATGATAGATGAAGAACAGAGCAAACACGCTCTGAAAGAGCTCATAGTTTATTAGGAAAAGCATGATTAAACAGTTCCAGAAAATGAACATTCAAATAGAAGTATTTTGATGTACCAGACAGGCATAAAAATGTGGGAACCCTTAATTCTTCCCTGGAAAAGAAGAGCTCAGAAAACTACTGTAGAGGTGGCACAAAACAACATATAACTTAAGATGCCAGGTTAACAGATTAGCTTAACTATGTGAGTTTGTTCTTTTTTTATTTGTTTGTTTTGTTTCTTTGGTTTAGATGGAGTCTTTCTTTGTCATCCAGGCTGGAGTCCAATGGCATGACCTCAGCTCACCACAACCTCTGCCTCCCAAGTTCAAGTGATTGTCCTGCTTCAGCCTCCCAAGTAGCTATGATTACAGGTGCCCATCACTACGCCCAACTAATTTTTGTATTTTTAGTAGAGAAAGGGTTTCACCATGTTGGCCCGACTGGTCTTGAACTCCTCACTTTGTGATCTGCCCACCTTGGCCTTCCAACATGCTGGCATTACAGGTGTGAGCCACCACGCCTGGCCGAGTTTGTTCTTTAAAACATTGACATTTGTAAATAAAATATGTTTATAAACCAAAGATAAGATATATAAATATCCAAAATCACAGAGAATAAAATAGTTACAAAAATTTCTCTTATGAGAATATCTAAATCTTGACACTTAATTTAACTAAGTGATAAAGTATATTGTATTTGAATGGCTAATCTGTGTAGGTTCATAAAGTTTACATTTTACACAGTATAAAAGCATGGGTCATAATGAAAAACTTAAAAAAAGTTTTTCTCTATTTTTAAGGTTTATTGAAATAGAAAACATTAAAATAAAGCAGTAGAGAATGGGATCAATTTTATCAGTGGGCAAGATATTTTGCAAATTTTTATCAGCAGAAAAGAACACTACCGTGAGTTCCATAGATATGTGTGAAAACAATTAGACACAGTTGAAGAAAAGATTAGTTAAATAGAAAATAGTGCACTGGAAAATACTCATTAGCAAATTATTAATAGGAGACACAGAAACAAAATTATTTAAAGTGGGAAAAAATAAAAGAGACCCAGTGAATATTTCAAATAAATATGTAATTCAAATTTTAAAAAGAAAAGAGAGAGAAGAATAGAACCTTTATGTGAAGAAATAATGGCTAAGATTTGCAAAACACTGTTGCAGATGTCAATCTATATAATTAAGAATCTCTATAAATTACACAGGATACTCAAAGTGCTGTTAAAAAAAGTACTAACTAGAAAGTGTTAAGAACAAACAAAACAAGATAAAACATACATTAACTGGAAAAGAGCAAAATAAGGCCTGAATACTGATATGGTAACAAAAATAATGAAAAACCAAAAGTCAATGGAGTGACATCAATAAATTGCTTAAGGAAATGACTGGCAACCTAGAGACATAGATGCAGTCCTCTCGCTTGGTGTCAACAGTGGCCAAGTGAGGTACCTGAAATTTGGCCTTCACCTGGCAATAAGTGAGGTACCTGAAATTTGCCCTTCTTCTGCCAGAGAAGTGTTGGAGAAAGCCAGGTAAAACCAGAAGGTTTAAATAAAATCCAGAATCTCATAAAATAACGAAAATGCCCAAGTTTCAATAAAAAGTCAGTCATCATACCAAAAATCAGACTGACTAAATGAAAAAAAATAAAAAATAAAAAAGATAACCAATAGATGCCAACTCTGAGATGACAGAGAAATAAGAAATATCTGAAAAAGATTTTTTACAATCCAGCATAAAAATCTACAAGAAGCACCTATGAACTAATGTCACACAAATACAAAAATATATATACATAAAAGGCCCCAGAAAAGAAACAGAAGATATAAGTAAAGAACCATATGAAAGCTTTAGAAATGAAAAATATTGTGATTGAAATGACAAGCTGAGTGGATGTACTCAACATCAGAATGGAGGGAACAGAGGGAAGAATTGGTGAGCTGCAATAGAGAACAACTGGAAATTACTCAATATGAACAACAGGAAGAAAATTGTCTGAAAAAGCAAATGAGGTCTCAGCTGCATGAAATAGTATAACAAAAGAAAGAACATATCTATTATCTGAGTCACAGAAAAAGAATAGAAAGAGGATAGGGCTAAAAAAAAAAAAAGTATGATTTCCCAAAGTTGAGAAGAAACATAAGCCTATCGGTTAAAAAAGATGAGCAAACTCCAATTTGGATAAACTCTAAACTTAAATAAATTTATTACAAGACACATCATAATTGAACTGGGAAATAAAGACCGAAATAAATTATAACAGTTAAACAAACAAAAAAGGACAGCCAGAGAGTTTACAGGGAAAAATAAGTTGAATAACAAGAGATTTCTCATCAAAAACTGTGAAGGCCCAGAGGAAGTGACACAGCAGATTTCAGGAGCTTAAAGAAAAGGACTTTTATCCCCGATTCCTATATCCAGAGAAAATAATATCCTATAGAAATGAAAAAAATCAAGGTATTCTCAAATGACAGAAAAACTGAGAGAACTGGTCACCGCATAGCAAATATAAAAGCATGGTTAAAGGAAGTTATCTAAATATAAAGGATATATAATTTTTAAAAAGAAACATTTGAACATCAGGAAAAAGAAATAACATGGTAAGTAAAAATAGAAGGAAATACAATAGGCTTTACTTCTCTTTTTGAACTTTCTAAATTGTGTTTGACAGTTTAAATAAAATCACTGCACTGAATGATTTGGTTCTAAATGTATATAGAGGAAATATTTAAAGCAATTATAGTGGGGAATGGTAGAGAGGTGTAAGAGGAATTAAGGCTCTTTACTTCATCAAACTGCTTAACAATAACAGCAGTAGACTGCTACTAGGAGGCTGAGGTTTCATGGTGCTTGGAAAAGTAGGAGTTTGCTTCTAGCCAGAGCTCTTAAGCCTTACAGAACCATCCAGAAAGGTCACAACCTAGAAATAGGGGACAAATAATAAAATAGTATAATGTGAGATTTTAACATATTTGACAGTAGTTCAGAAATTACAAAATGTTTTGAAAGTAATCATAATTCAAATATGAGAAATCAAACTTGTATGATGATTGATACTAAAGCCATTCTTTGAGGATAATTTAAGAACTTAAATGCATACATTATAAAGAAGGCTAGAAAATAAATTTTAACGTATAACAACCATGTAAATAAGTTATAAAAAGAATGTCATCATGTACATAATGAACACATTACAACATAAAAATTTAGGAAAACAAATACAAACAAAAGAAAATAGCAACTAGAATACATATTTATACATATAAATATGTGGATATACTTATATCTAGATATATATTTTATATATAAATTGATAAAGATATAAGTTTATAATATAAACAATGTAGAATAGAGAAACAGTTACAAAAACTAAAGGTTATTCTTTGGCAAGAACAATCCAATTGTTACATACCTACTAAAACTGATGAAGAAAAGAAGAACAATGTCACAAATTTCCAATATTAATAATCAAAAAAACACTATTTAGATCCACAGACACTAAACCAATTGTAAGAGGGTACTTGAACAACTTTACAGCAAAAACTAAAAATTTTGATAAAGTTTAAAAAGATTCTCAGGAAGTGTCATGATTGACTGAACAAAAGAAGACATAGAAAATCTGTATAGTCCTTTATCTACTAAATGAATTGGATCTTATTTCAAATGTTACCCTGAAATAAAAATTCAGCTCTATCTAGCTTCAAAATTCTTCACAATATTTAAGAATAAAATAATACTACATTTACCAATTGCTCTAAAACAAAGAAAGGAAGGAAATTTTCTCAACTTAATCATGACAGTAACACAATATTCGTGCCAAAGCTGATAAGAAATAATGGTATACATTTCAATTTTTCTTATGAACTTAGAAAAAAAAACCTGTAACCAAAGTATTAATTCAAAAGAGCAGTATAGAAATTTAAATATTTTTCAGAAATAAAAGGTTGAATTAAATAAGAAAATGAGTAAATGCATTTATACACAATAATAAATTAATAAAAATGAATCTACATTGATGCAGAAAAATGATTTTATAAAATCTAATATTTATTCATAATTTTAAAAATAAAACTTTAATCAAATTAGTAATGTGTGAACTTCCATAATCTGATAAAGAATATCTCTGTAAAAATAAGTAGGAAATATTATAATGAATAGAAAAATAGTAAAAACTTTTTCCCTAAGATTAATAATAAGATGAGAATGTCTGCTATCACCAATTCTACTTGTCACTGGACTAGTAGGCATAGACTTGCATTAAGAACAAAACAGACAAATAAAAATGATGCAGTTATTTGAAGCATAGATATAATTTTTTATTATTTGTCAATATCACGATTATAGGTCTAGGACTATCAACCTGCCAATTATTATATTTAATAATAAATTTAACAATTTTGCTTTATATGAAGTAAATTTAAAAAATGTATTAAAACGTATTTTCTGTTTTGTGAATAAAAGCTAGAAAATAAAATGTTTAGAAAGTTGTTTGCAGTAACATGAAAATCTAATGCTTAAGAAAAAAATTAAAAATATGTGCTAAATATTTATAAGGAAAAGTTATTAAATACCTCTGAGATAAATTGAAAAATATGTAAATAATATAGAAATATATAATTATTTGAATTGGAAGTCCCAATTCTGCAAAAATATCATTTATGTCTTAGGAGATATTCTAATACAATGCTAATCATAATCTATACGTGTGTTTAAAAATGAAAATTGATTCAATGATTGTGAAGTTTATAAGGAACTAGAAAGGACTGAATATATAAAAGGAAATCTTACAGATGAAAAAATGTGTATGATGTCTACTAGCAAATATTAAGGCCTATGATATGACAGTGTGATATTGTTGCAAGGATAGACATACAGAGCAAGGAACCAAATAGCTCTTTCAGAAATAGGCTATCACACATCAGCTTATTCAATCTTTGACAAAATTATATTTCTCAGCAGTGGGTCCAAGAGAGTCTCTTCAGTAAGTGATACTAGATCATTTTATCCACCAGGGAAAAAAATAAATCTTTATTCCTACCTGATACCACATATAAAAATAAATTCCACATAGATTGTAGATCTAAAAGTGAAATTTGAAAAAAATAACATATAGTAGTTATGATAGAAGAATAAATGCATTTAATTTATTCTTTTTTAAGATAATATATCTTAAACATCGATTCAAAAGCAACAGGCATAAAGAAAATATTGATAAATTAGATTACATTAACATTCGGATTTATTTCTGTCAAAAGACACTTCTAAAAGAGTGAGAAACCAAGTCACAGAATAAGGGAAGATAATGGCAATCACATATCTCACAAATAATTTAGATATAGTATCAAAGTGCTATAAACTGAATGTATTCTTCCAAAATGTACGTGTTACAACATAACCTCCAGTGTGACGATATGTGGAGGTAGATACTTTGGAACGTCATCAGGACTTGAGGCTAGAGCCGTGATTAATGGGATTAGTGCCCTTATAAAAGAGGCTCCAGAGTCTGTCACCCTTCTACTCACAGGATATAGGGAGAATATAGCCCTTTATGGACTGAAAAGTGAGCACTCACCAGATACAAATCTGCTGACACTTTGAGCTTAAACTTTTCAGGTTCCAGAACTGTGAGAAATAAATTCTTGTTTGTAAGACACTCTGTCTATGATACTTCTGTTATAGTAGTCCAGACATACCAAAAAAAAAAAAAAAAAAAAAAAAAAAAAACACCCAGGAAAAAACCGACAGCAATATTGATAGAATAGGCATTTCCAAAAAAAAAAAAGGAGGTTTTATGCAAACACACACACACCCCACCCCCCCACACACACACATAAAGTTGATATATTTATTTTGTATTAGTAACTGACAAATTACTATGAATTGAGAAGTTTATCTTCTCACAGGTTTTCTGGGTCGAGTCTAGAAAGAGCTTAGCTGGACCCTCTGCTCAGTGTCTCACCAGCTGCAATGTAGGTATTGGCTAGAGCTGTGGTGTCCTCTGAAGCTTGAGGTCCTGTTCCAACCACACATGGCTGTGGGCAGAATTCATTTACTTTGAGCTGTATAAATTATAACAGTTTGCTTCTTCAGGGCCAGCAGACTAGAGAGAGATACTCTGCTCATTCAAGTCTGATCTCTCTGCCATCTTTAAAGATTTATCTGATAAGGTCTGGTTCACCTAGGGAAATCTTCCATTTGATTAACTCAAAGTCAACTGATTAGGGATCTTAATTACATGTGTGTAATTCCTTCAGCTTTACAATATTACTATAACCTAATCATAGGAGCAAGATTCATTATATTCATAAGTCTCATCACACTCAAGGAGAGAAGATTTTTGGGAGGTGTGTACCTTAGAAGGCAGGGTTGTTGTGTGGGTGTGTTGGAAGTGGGCACCTCAGAATCATTCTTACCATATTTACTCAACTTTATTAGCCATTAGGTGAGTGCAAATTAAACCATATCAAAATTCTACTCTTTACTCACAGGAAAAGTATAATTTTGAACTACTTTTATATAGTATTTTGCCAATATTATAAAGAAAATCAATTTGTATATATTGACAATAGGTTAAATTGCTAGAAACACCTAGAATACTGCTTAGCAATATCTAGTGAAGCAACACACATGCATATGCTATATGTTGTGGCCTTAGGTAGAAGTTTGAATCCTGGGTATTATTTTTATACAGCAAAATGTCACCTGAAACTCAAAGATTAGAAGTTGAACAGACATCTGCACCTGTTTAAAAGTTGTCTTAGTCCATTTGTGGTGTTATTTTGAAAATGCCTGAGACTGGGTATTTCGTAAACAACATAAATTTATTTCTCACAGTTCTGGAGGCTGGTAAGTTCCAGATCAAGATACTGGTAGATTCATTGTCTGATGAGGGCCTGGTTTCTGCTTCCAAGATGGAGCCAAGCTTGAACTCTGTGTCCTCCAGAACAGAGAAATGCTGTGTCCTCACATGGTGGAAGATGCAAGGGCATAAGGCATGGAAGGGCAAAAAAAAAAAAAAAAAAAAAAAAAGCCTCACTAGCTCCCTCCAGCTCATTTACAAGGTGTTAATCCTGTCCAAGAGAAACAATCATGGCCTACTCACTCCCTGAAAGCTCTGCTTTTTAATACTATTGCATTAGGAATTACATGTCAAGTAAATTTGAGAGGGCACATAAGCATTCAACCCACAGCAATATTTAAGTACATTACCCTTCTTATGTGTCTACAATCCAAAGGAAAACAAGTATAGGTTTTCAAAGTATAGGTGGTATTATGTGAATTTCAAGTAATTTCTTCTTTTTAGCCTGAGGAAATCATGTAGTCCAAACTGTCTTCAATTTCCCAAATCAGGGTCCCCCAAATTCCATCTCTGGCCTGTGATTATTGTTTGAAGTTTTTGTTTTGTTTTGTTTGTTTTTGTTTTTGTTTTGTTTTAAGTTTATCCCTTCTTTCATACACACACAAAAGACCCCCACTTCTCATTACTCTGATAGCTCAGTATCAACGTTCTGGGCTGAAAATAGTTTAGAATGAGTTGCTTATTCTTACTAGGAGAATCACTCCATCGTGAGCCATAGAAAGGCTAAATAACATGTCTAAGTTTTCAAAGACAGGAAGTAGTAGAGCCTATATGTGAAAGAGGCAGTGTGGCTAGAGAGGGAGCGTTCTCAGGTTTTGTACTGTTCCGTGTCTTTCAGTAGATGGAGCCCAAGCAAGTTGCCATAAATATTAAAAGGATGGTTGGAGAAAAAATATTATAAACAAAAATATTGGTGTCAAGGCCTACATTCTTAGGAAAAACAGTATCTGTAAGTAAAAATTTATAAAAAGTTTAATTCTAAAATCATACAAATATTTTAGATTTACCCTTTAGAGGTAAATTATTCAAAGGATTCAACATATATTCTACTCCATTTATAATCTGCTTCTATTTATTATACTTATTTAAAATAAATTATTTACATTAATTATCAAGTAACTATCTGACCAATATTTGTGATTATGACTTGTTTATGGTTTCACTTTTACAAAGTATATTATCCATATTTTGCCACTTAAATGTGGGATCTTGATTCAGCTCATCAGATGACCATTGCCAATCACGTGTGGCTTAACTGACAAATGTGATCATCTGTCCCCAGTGACGCAGTGAGATTCTGTTTCAAAAAAAAAAAAAAAAAGAAAGAAAGAAAGAAACAAAACAAAACAAAACAAAAAAATTTATAATGAACAAAATTGCTATTTGTATATGAAGGGAATTAAAACACATTCTAACTGGGAAAGGACTAGTAAACATGTATCTGACATTACCCCACCAATAATTGCTTTTTAAATTAAAGATATGTTCACTGTTATGTATCGAATTGTGCCACCCTCAAAATTAATATATTGAAGTTCTAAGCCCCAGCACTTCAGAATGTAAGTTTATTTGTAAATGAAGTCATTGCATATGTAATTATGTAAGACGAAGTCATACTAAATTGGGCCGCTTATTCGAAGTGACTGCTGTCCTTATAAAAGGGCATACAGGCAGAATGGCACGTGAAGATAAAGTGATACAGAGGAAGGGAAGGAATGCCAGAGAGATTTCCCACAAATCAAAAACTAGGAGAGAGGCATGAGACAGATCCTTCACAGCACGCAGAAGCAACCAACCATGTCAACACCTTGATCTTAGACTTTTAGCCTTCAGAACTGCATGACAATGTTGCTGTTGTTTAAGACACCCAGTTTCAGTACTTTGTTACAACATCCCTAGCAAACTAATATATTTGGTCAATTGAGATAGTTATAAAATAATCAACAAGTGAAAAAAATCCATTACATGAAAGGACTGATCATGAATATTGAAACCAGCTAAACATAGAAATACTGTCTAAATGATAACCGTAAATATGGTTAGACAACAGAATGCAAATGTCAAAATGTTGTCTTGAAAGAGAAGTAATAATATAATAATGTAAGACAAAATATGAATGCATGCATGCAAATGATAACTCAAATACCTTTATCAACTTCAATTTCCTTTGAAATGTTTGCCCTTAACTCAGAAAAGGAATCTTCTTGCATAATTATATAAACATAGAAATGTAAATATTTCTTTTATAAAACCTGAATGTATCCATACACAAAACTGAAATAGCATTTACTTGGTAATAAAGCTCATGGTCACTGGAAATGAATTTTGATTAAAGAAAAACCATAAGAAATTAATAGGTTGGACATGTGACCTTTATGATCTTTGGTACTACTTCAGAACTTTAAAGGTAAAGCCTTAAAATTTAAATACTGGGCTTTGAAAATATTTGCAAAGGGTAATGTATAACCAAATGCACAAGCATTTTATTCATCCTCGCTTTATAGAGTAGATTTAACATTTAATCAACAAAGCTTTGCATATAATAATGAGTAGACTTTCTATCTTTAAAAGCTTACCAAATTCCACCTAAAGAAAAAAAAAGGTGTTGAAATTTAACTCCAATTTTTAGTTCATTTTGTACTGTGTATTACTCTGACTAACATAATCTTTATTCGAATTGAAAAAAAACATTTTGTGAGCATCATACAAATATTTTGGTTTATGTATGTATTTAATATAAAAAATAAAGAAAAACATGAAGGCCAAATTATTTTTTCTTACATATTTATCTATTTTTTTTTTCATGAAGCAGTTTATTTTTTGTTCAGGTTTTGGTTCAACTTTGAGTTTCATTTGTTTGATATTCCTTCAAATGTAAGTAGATTCTCCTGGTGTTCCCCAATGACAGAGTAACTTATTTCTGCAGTAGCAATACTTTGTTATTCTACCAAGCACAGGCAGTAACCTGAAACTATTCAACTAAGTCTGTTCTAAATATAAGTGCCACATAACTTCCAACTTTTTATAAGCCTAAAAGGTTCAGAATTTTTTTTCCTCTTGTAGCCCCTGAGGAAGTCTAAAAACCTGAAACTTACAATTACTTTATACTTTAAGAAGTTGGCAGGTATTTCATAATGTTGGCAAAACAAAATTTTGAAATGTAGTCTCCACAAGTTTTGCTCAAGACTAGCTGAGAACACAAAATAAATTTAAAAACTTTTTTTTTTTTTGCTAATGAATCATTATTTTCATTTTCAAAAAGTTTGTACAACTTCAGTAGGTAAAAGATTTACTGCTCATATGAACACTATATGCTAAAGATCTGTTTCCGTGCAAGGTAACATTTATTTGAGGGCTTCTATTAAAACAAAACCCAATCATGCCTTTGTCCCCAGGTTTATCATTCTTACAGAATGAAATAACAATGATTATATTTCAGAGATTATCAAATTTTAAGTGTGAATGCAACAAAGTTACTTTCTGTGTGGATGAGAAAGAATTTGTTTTTAAATGAAGTCCTCTTTTTTAAACGTGGTTTTTTTCTTTTTCAAAAGAAACATCCCTATTTGGTATTCATACACAACAGGAAAATTGAATTTTTCAGGAACACTGTTACTCCGCAATGCATTTATTTCTCCATTCTGTAGCTCCAGGAGTATTTGTCTTCTGAGTTGCAAGGCTGTTACTCTAGTTTGTAATTTTTTAGTAATGTGTATAATAATGACTGAATCAATAATCAGGGTTACTATTTCCATTTTACTGAGGTAAAATCCAGAAACAGAATACTCATATTCTGCCTGTTAAAATTAAATTATTTTTAAAATATTTTTATCATATTATCTTTCTGTTTCTACTTTTTGTTTTATTTTAGTCATACTGAATCCTCTAAGAGTATTATTTTCATTTATGCACTAATGGCTAGACTTACCTTGCCCAGACCAACCGTTTAGATCCATTCAGGACCTTCAGAATCATTAACGATTTAATGTGATATGAAAGGAAAAAAGAGTTATCTATTTTCATTTTTATTATCATTTTTCTATTATTTTATGCCTCAAGGCTGTCAAAGCAAAGTTCTCACAAAATAATCACAGTTTTTTGAAAATGTTTATTTCTTTTAAACACATAAGAAAAAAAATGTGTATTATACAGAAATAAAATAGAAACCATTAATGGAAAAAAGGAGAAGAAATCAGTGTGAGCAGATGTACATTTTTTTCCTTATCTTCTGATAGAAGATAACCACAGGCAATATTTTGATATGTAGGTTCCTATTTTTTTTTTCTTTTTCCTGTAACAACTAAAGCAAAAGACCTAAAACTTTCAAAAATTTGGTTGTGTAATTCATTGTACTTATACAAACTAAAGATAATTGTATAAGTCATGACTAATAATTCCACTAAAATTTTAAAAATTCAGTTATTTTTGAATGACCAATTGTGACTTTATTTATAATATTAAAATGTATCTATGTTCATTTATTCATGAACATGTATCTGCTTCTTATATATTGCCATTATTTTTAAAATTATTTGCCTGCACATGCAACTTCATGAGCCCTGATGAACTTAAATTCATGTAACTTTAGAAAAATCACCAAACATTTTCAACATGAGTATTTTTCTTATGTATCTCACATCCTCTGTAACTATTTACTTATATTGTTTTATAAACATGAACATTTTCTGAGGGAAGGCTGTGAAGATTTCATCTGTTTTTAATTTAATCCTTACCTAAAGCAACAGCACAATACTCTATTTGTAATATCAAGGCAGTTGGTTGATGTAAAAAAGGACTGATATTAATTATAGAAAATTGTCATCAAATGGAAAGAAAAATGAATAGTCTTATGGAGGCTTAAGCCTGATTACAGCTTAAAATTGCTCTCTCCATTAGCACCATTAACACACCCAAGTAGCAAATTTTATAGCACAACCAGTAACCAGATAGTTTATATGGAAGATCTTTTTTAACATTTTAATTTTTTTATTTCTTTTTTTCTGCTAGTGTAACAATTGTTAATGTTTAAGTTCTAGTGTAAAAATTCATTTTAATAGTATCAAGAGTAAAAATCTACCTACTTGTTAACATTTTCATTTTTTACTATGCATATGTCCAGTGGTTGTAAAACAGCCACTACACAAATGCACTAACAAGAATATTTTAAATATAAATTTTACATGAAAAGATGGTATTAGCCAATGTAAATAGTCACTAGACCTACACATTTTAGCCACGTGAATTGGATTAACTTCAAAAGATAGGAATGACATTTGATAAATAATCACTTCCAGTACATTAGTGCACTAGAACCTTCATATTTTGGGAAGAGATAACTCACTCCATTTTAGTAAACAATTTTCTCACTATAGAGTTGAATTACTCTACAATCAAATCCAGTACTCCCTATTTGTGGGAAACCTGGTTGGAGAAAGTTAACGTTCTTCAAAAACATTATTTCAGTTACCCTCACAACTCCATATACTGCATCAGTCACTAGTCCCTTCTGTCATCTATTCATTAATTCACTAAGTTTATGCTAAATTACCACTATGGGCAAGCCAGGATCTGAATTTTCACAAACCGAATGTAAAATTCGATCCTTGCAAGGTATCACACAGTATCAACGCATCTATTTACCCTTATATCCTAAGTTTTCCATAGAGAGCAGATTTATAAAACACGACTCTAATGTTGCTGGAGAAGGCAATGCAAGTTTTGAAAGACTTTTTTAAAATCAACGAGAAAATAATAAATTATGATCATTTAAAAATAGTTTTGTATTCTCTAAGATCATCAGGTAGTTAATGTTTTGTATTGAATGTTAAGTTTTCAACTTATAATAATTGAGAGTCAATCTCTTTACTCAATAGGTTCAAGGCGTTTACTTGAACCTTGAACCATTTCAATGTTAATAGTTTCAGCTGAGAATATGATCGCGAATTAATCAAGGAAAAAGATGATTATTAGAGAAAATGATACCCAAGTACAAGCCTTTTTGACATTCTTCTTCCACATCAACAGTTATTTCCACAGTTACTGGAACTCTAATGGTTTTGCTCATACGTGGTGTTTTCTTTTTTTTTTTTTTTGGTGGAGGGAGGGTTTCGTATAATTTTTATTGAGATATAATTTACATGCCATGAAACAGACTTGTTTCAAATGTACAATTCTATGAATTTGATTATATTCAGAGAACTGTAAACTATTACTACAGACTAATTTTAGGACATTTTTATAACCCTGAAAAGAAACTTTGCACCCATTTAGAGTCACTCCCCATCTCTACTGTTAGCATAAGGCAATCACATATTCATTTGATCTCTGTAGCTTTGCCTTGTCTGGACATTTCATGTAAATGAAACCATGCAATATGTGTTCTTTCACAGCCAGCTTCTTTCACTCAGCATATCTATATACATTTTTTTTTTTTTTTTTTTTTTGAGATGGAGTCTAGCTCTGCTGCTTAGGCTGGAGTGCAGCGGCATGATCTCGACTCACTGCAACCTCCTCCTCCCGGGTTCAAGCAATTCTCCTGCCTCAGCCTCCCAAGTAGCTGAGATTACAGGCACCCACCACCATGCCCAGCTAATTTTTGTATTTTTAGTAGAGATGGGGTTTCAGTGTATTGGCCAGGCTAGTCTCGAACTCCTGACCTCATGATCTGCCTCCCTGGTCTCCCAATCAGCATAATGCTTATGAGGTCCATGCATATTATAGCAGTTATCAGCACTTTACTCCTCTTTATTTGTTCATATGGTTTTTAACACAACTTGAATACTTTTGTTTCCAGTGAAAATAGTGTTGTATACAGACATCTAAATTTGCCTTCTTGGTTCAATTTTTTAACGGAACTATTGACCTGAGAAAAATACAACTTAAATTTTTAATAATTTTTGAAACAAAAAAATTAAAGTATTATGATAAGGATGTAAAAAGAGATGAATAAAATTAGAAATCCACTTATATTTTTTCATGTAAAATAAAAAATATATTGCAACTATTATTATGTAATTTAGACCAATTTATTTCACTTAAAGTTTCCAGCAACTGATCAATAAAGTGGCAGTAATTACTATTTTCTTAATTGCAAATTTAATCTTTTTGGTAATTCCTTTAATGCTTAACTTGGATTAGTTTAAAGCTTTTGATATCTGATATTAGGCATTAAAAATTCTAATATTATAGAGCAGGTAGTGGGGGAGTAGGAGGTGCTTGCTTTAAATTTAATTTTAAATAAGTATTTTTATGAATATCTTCTAAGATTAAGAGTACTATAGTTATTATTAATTGTAAGTAAAATTGTGTGTACTGGTTTTTAAATATTATTTTTATTTTTACTTTATTTTATTATTATTTTTTATTTCTATAGGTTTTGGGGAAATAAGACTGGTTTTGATTTACACCTTCAATGGCAAAGTCTAATCCCTTCCCCTTTATTTAAAAGTTGCATGTTTTTAGACCCTCAAATTAAAGAGGAACTGTGTAATCTGAAAAGATATATAATGTCACGGGGAAAAATATTTGAAATGTTTATAGATCTGGAGCAAATTTGCAGATATCATAAAGAATGTATTTATATTATAAATATATAAATGTTTGTACATTAAAAGAATAAAGTTTATATATAATATAATGTTATCAGGACTGTGGAAGATGGGTATTTCAGCTCATGAGAGGGATTATGGGAAGAAGAGCGGGTTGTTTGTGTTAGTTTACATATAGGCGAACTTTTAATAGGGCATAAAAATATCAAGAATGAAATGTATTCATTTGTAATAATTGAATTTAAAATAGATTTGGAAAGTGGGTGAAACAGAGAGTGTAAGGCCATTACATATTTGTGGGGTAAAAAAAAATACTACTGGTATTAATAGGCAATAAACAAAGACTTCCATGAGAAGCAGAAACCCTTTTTGCACAGAAAAAAATGTCTAATTTAATATTTTTATGGAATAAATATGAATATTGAATTTGTTAAAGTAAATAAAAGTTATCACAAAAAGGTTTTGATTGCCTCGAAGACTTGTTTTAGTTGTCTCTAAATGATGTCAATAATTGGTACAAATTTTATAGAGGATATGTAGAATTTGCATCTTGCAAATTTTGGCTAGATTATGTAAAGTATGCAATGGTAAATAGTTTAATATTAAAATAAATAGAAAAACCATTTTCAGGTAAAAATCTCTGTATTACTTTTTCCATGGAAAATATGTACATACACACATATAATATATATCAGATATATATTATATGTATATCTAATTGTATATATATAATTATATATAATTTTATTTTATTGTGGTAGCAACATTTAACATGAGATCTGTAACTACACTTAACAAATTGCAAGTGTATAATACATTATATTACATATTTTTAAGCACATTTTAAAATATTTTAACTTGAGTATCTTATGTTACCCATCCAGGGGGGCATTGGACTCAAATGCTTCATATTGTCCAATTCCTTTTTCTGTCAATTATCTAACTCTTATATATCTATGAGGAGCTAAAAAGAATACCTGAAGTCATTTTGTTGCAGAAATTCTAAATTATATTATTTTTAAAAACTTCTCTTTCTGGTATTTGTTATGACAACGGACTTGACCTTAGATTTACCATTCTGTTATAACAAATTATTTCAGCACCTACTCTGTGCCACACACTATTTAAGGTCTGTGATTACTTTGGGAAATAATATAAAGTATCTTCCCTGAGTGAGGAAATGCAATGTCGTACTTACAGACACAGGTTCTGGAGAAAGATTTTCTGGCTCCAAAATCTAAGTTTGCTACTCATTAACCTTATGTTACTTATTTAGCAACTTTAATTTTCAGTTTTCATAGCCATGAAGTGATACTTTCTTCTTCTTGCTATAAAATGGATTTAAAGAAGTAATATAGGCAAAATAGCACATTGTCTGACATATACAAAATACCCAACAGTGTGCAGAAAAAAATTCTCACTTACTCACCAATGATGTATCTTAGTCTAACCAGGTCTGACATTTATATTCATTCAAGAATAAACCTAAAACAGGGAAAATGACATCCATAGTTCCCTAAAGAATGGATTGCAAATTTCTAAAATAAGTTCCCTCTGTAATTAATAGGCCAAATTTATTTCTATGCAATAATCAGAATATAAGAAGTATAGTCATCAAGAACTAAATCGGGGAAGATTTAATCAGAAAATAGTTCATTGAAAATCACTAAAAACTGTTTTCAAGGATGTGAAGAAGGAAAGCCCCAAAAGGACATATAATCTTGAGATATGTTTACCAAAATTTGAACTACATATTATTTATTATTTATTTATTTATTTATTCAATGTATATCTATTTATTGCCTACTATGCACTAGACATTCTGTCAGACATTGGAAATACAAAGGTAAACATGTATAAAATAAGGGGGTGTAAAATTTTTGCAATATTAAAACTTGCTAGGGGTCACTTCCCATGATAATTTTATTTGCCCAAGAATTAAGTATATATTTATTCATAAAACATATTTTTAAATGATGGAAAAATTAAATACAATATTCAGAAAGGGTGCTTCAAAATAAATAATTCTGTGCTTACAATTACATATCAGAAACTATGTAAATTCATTGTCTTATATGTATTGCAAATATTCTTTGTATACACTTAATCTCTGCAAATGAGTGAAAAAAGCTTACTTAAAAGTATTATTATTGAGTCTAGCTTTATGTTTATCAATCCACTCCATATGCTTCATAAGGAATAAAGTAACCAAATTTTAGGTCAGACCTTCATGGATAGTAAACATTGCCCTGAATATAAACTAAGGCCATTCAGGGACTATGTCATTGATGATTGGGTTGTCTTGAAAAGATAATACACTTTGAACAATATCTCATTTGCACTCTGAATAGAGTTAACTTATTTAAGAGGTTCTGTTCCAAAGGCTTTGTAATATAACAACTTTTAAAGAAATTCAGAAAAATTTGTACAAAGGCACAAAGGAGAAAAAAGAGGGGTAGATTATACATCCATAGCAATGTATTTGATTGCTTAGACAGGGAAGAAGTAAATAAAACCTAAAACTATAAAATCCCTGGAAGATAACCTAGGAAATACCATTCTAAACATAGGCGCCTGCAAAGCTTTCATGATAAAGATGCCAAAACCATTTTGCAAAAAGAATAAAAAATTGACAAATGGGGCCTAATAAAACTAAAAAGCTTCTGCACAGCAAGAGAAATTATCCATGGAGTAAACAGACAACCTACAGAACAGGAGAAAATATTTATGAACTATGCATCCGACAAAGGTCTAATATCCAGACTCTAAAAAGAACTTAAACAAATTAATGAGCAAAAAACAAAAACCTTATTAAAAAGTTGTCAAAGACATGAAGAAACACTGTTCAAAAGCAGACATACATGCAGCCCACAAGCATATGACAAAATGCGCATTAACCTTTAAAAGCTCAGGGAAATTCTGCTAAAATAAACAAAATTTAAGTTGTTTTAGCAGAATTTCCCTGAACTTTTAAAAGTTAATGCACAGTATAAATTTCTAAGAGGGAGCTATAAAATATCACATTTTCTGAAATTATTTGACCAGTGAAACAATATCTCCTTAAGAATCTTGAGATAATTTTTTTACTTATAAGACAATTTAGAAAATTTAACATGTCCTAGTAAGTCAATCACAGTGTAGACAGTATCGAAGATGGATACAACCACCATGATAAAAGTGTGTCTATCTAAATGGACCTTGAAATATAGCTATCTCAAGCATGAATTTGTAAATTTATTTTCATCTTTTTTTTAAATCTAGGGTTCATTTATCTAGTTTTTTTTTTTTCTTCTTCTAATAGGTTAAAATATTCCTCAAGTTTAAATTAAGGTACTGGTATGCTTCACAGTTTCAACCAGGGAGAGAGTATTGTAAAAACTAATCAATTTGCAATGTGCACAGAGCAATATTATTACAATGGAATAGTTATCCCCAGAGAGTAATCAAACGACAATTTGTCAGTGTGGTTCCAGTACCATTTTGAATACAGAATATCATGATCTGTATGTCTAGCCAATTAATCCAGTGCTCATAATATTCTTCTGCCTTCCCCTAAAAAAAGTACTTTTAGAAACCATATTAACTTCAATCTGTACATCTGCAGAGCCTAGGTTTCCACTAAATAATGTAGGGGACTTCCCATGAAAATGATCCCTTCTAATTATTACTGTTATTTATTCCTACAATTGCAAACTAATTTTCTTTCCAATTCAAACATAGTTTTCTCTTGGATTCGGTGAATGTTAGTCAATTTTGGGAGTCTAATTACTTCAAAATAAAGTGCTGAACTCAAGATTCTGAATGCCAGAAAATCTTTAGTTGCTAGATTTTGGTTAGATTTTCTGGAGGATAGTGGTCCTCTTCTTGCAGCTCCACGAGGTAGTGCCCCAGTGGGGACTCTGTGTGGGAGCTCCAACCACATATTTCCCCTCCAAACTACCCTAGTAGAGGTTCTCCATGAGGGCTCTGCCCCTGCAGAAAACTTCCACCTGGACACTCAGGTGTTTCCATATATCCTCTGAAATCTAGTCAGAGGTTCCCAAGCCTCAATTCTTGTCATCTGTGCACCCACAGGCTTAACACCACATGAAATTGCCAAGGCTTATGTTTCACCCCCTCTGGAGCAGCAGCCTGAGACGTATCTGGGGCCCCTTTAGCCACAGCTGGAGCTAGAGCACCTGGTACACAGGGAGCAGTATTCTGAGATTTCATAGGGTAGTGGGTCCTGGGGTCCAGCCCATGAAACCATTCTTTCCTCCTAAGCCTCTGGGCTTGTGATGGGAGGGGCTGATGTAAATATCTCTAAAATACCGTCAAGGCATTTTTCCAATTGTCTTGGCTATTAACATCAGTTCCTCTTTACTTATACAGATTTCTATAAACAGTTTGAATTCCTCCCCAGAAAATGTTTTTTTCTTTTCTACCAGATGATCAGGCTGCAAATTTTTCTGTCTTTAATGCTCTGCTTCCCTTTTAAATGTAAGTTTCAGTTTCAGATCATCTCTTCTCATTCATATGACCATATGCTGTTAGAAACAGTGAGGTCATATCTTGAAGGCTTTGACGCTTGGAAATTTCTTCCATTAGATACCCTAAATTATCTCTCTGAAGTTCAAAGTTCCTCAGATCTATAGGGCAGAGTCACAATGCCTCCAACTTCTTTGCTAACTCACAACAAAATTGACCTTTGTTCCAGTTCCATTAAGTTCCTCATTTCCATCTGAGACCACGTCAGCCTGTACTTGAATGGCCATACCACTATCAGCATTTAGTAAAATATTTAGTTGAATGGTCACAACCATTCAACAAATCTCTAAGAAGTTCCAAATATTCCCTCATCTTCCTATCTTCTTCTGAGCCCTGCAAACTGTTCCAACCTCTGCCTGTTACCCAGTTCAAAAATTGCTTCCACATTTTCAGGTATTTTTATAGCAATGCCCCACTCCTTGGTACCAATTTTTCTGTTTTAGTCTGTTCTTGCATTGTTATAAAGAACTACCAGAGACTTGGTAATTTATGAAGTAAAGAGATTTAATTGACTCACATTTCCACAGGCTGTACAGGAAGCATGGCTGGGGAGGCCTCAGGAGACTTACAATCATGTCTGGAGGTAAAGGGTAAGTAGGTACATCTTACATGCCTGGAGGAGGAGAGAGTTGGGGGTGGGGGTGCTACAAACTTTTGAAGAACCAGAGCTGTGAGAACTCACTCATTATTATTAGAAGAGTAATGGGGGAATATGTCCTCATGATCCAATTACTTCACCCTGGGCCCCTCCCTCAACACTGCAGATTACAATTCAACACAAGATTTGGGTGGAGACACAAATCCAAACCATGTCACGTACTCATAATTTTACCAATTTTTTGGAGGAGTGTGGAATATAGATTACAAAATCTGTATAAGTTGATTTTTTATAAGAATATAGATTCTAAATCTATACAAGTTAGCCACAGTACATTCAAAGAAAGAAGAAAAGTGTGTCAATACATTATAAATTATGGAAATTACAACAGTGAATTTTTGGAGCAAGGATAGAAAAATCAAGAATCTCAGAAAGCCTAGCACCAAACCTATATACATAAGTAAATATGATACATGTAAAGAATGGAATGGCAAATAGCTTGGGAAATTATGGGTTTCTTAATGAAGAGTGTATCATGATTGAGTCTATAAATGTCAAAAAATAAAAACTGAATATATATCTCACTTTCATATTACAGGTAAAACAAATTTTGCATGAACTAAAGATGTAGAAAGTAAAACTATAAAACTTTTAAGGATGAGAAGTATGAATGCACAAGCATAGTAAAATGTTTATTGTTTTAAAACATGCCAAAAACACAAACAATAAAGGATAAGTTATGTATATATAACTATACTAAAATCTGTAATTATTTATCAAAAAGAAAACCATAAAGAAAGTGAAAACTAAGTCCAAACTCAGGAAAGTAATTCTAATAAAAATAACATATTTAGATCTGGTATTAGTCCATTTTCACACTGCTTATAAAGATACTACATGAGACTGGATAATTTATAAACAAAAAATTTTAATTGACTCACAGTTCTGCATGACTGTAGAGGCCTCAAAAGACTTACAATCAGGGCAGAAGACAAAGAGGAAGTAAGGAACATCTTCCATGGCAGCAGCAGAGAGAGAACTAAGGTGGGAACTACCAAACACGTTTAAACCAACAGGTCTCATGTTAATATCCTGAGAACAGCATTAGGGAAAATGTGATCCAATCACCTCCCACCAGGTCCTTTGGAAGAATTGTCATTGGTCAATCCATTGGCTTATCTCCTTAATAAATGCTGGTACATAACTGTTAACATTTAAAACATAATGTGTTGACTCTCAAATGATAGATTCAGGCATTTATTACTGAGTTACATCTCTTGGATGTAATCTCATAGAAACAGAATTTCCTGGCAATATCAATGTCATAAAGCAATGTTCATATTTTATCCATTTTCCTATCTAGTTTGAGAATTTTTCACCAGACGAATACTTCAGAACAAAAAATCAAAATCTTGAACTCAATAGAAGCTGAAAAAATATACTTATATTATTTGTGACTGGAACTTAGTCCATTTTTTATATGCTATGTTTATTATTTATTTTAACACTACAACCAAACTAGAAAGCTCTATTGGTGTTTCCAAATGTTCTATTAGGAGGGCAATTTGGGGACTTCATTTAGGAGCAGACACTTTGTTAGTGGTTGCTGCTCCATTAGAACTGATTCTGAGTAACTTTCTTAGTCAATATTATGATTCCAGAAAAGAAACAGTATTAATATTTCTATTTTTTATTTATTTAGAGATGGCATTTCGCTCTGTCACTAATACTGGAGTGCAGTGGCACAATTGCAATCCTAGCTCACTGAAGCTTTGAACTCCTGGGCTCAAGTGATTCTACTGTCTCAACCTTCAAGTAGCTGGGATTACAAGAGGGAACCACTGTGTATGGCAGTAAAATATAATTATTAATAATTAAGTATGCCTTTACCAAAATAAGAAACAGGAAAACCCCTTTTACATGATGATGTTTCAGTTATAACAGAACAAAATTTCATTCTTCCATATTTTTTCCATATATTTTTGCAAATTGCTAAGACAGCCTCATACTCTGTATATTAGTGGAGTCATTTGACTGCAGTGATAGTTATCTACCAACCCATCCATTTGGTAGTCAATTTTCTTCTGCCATATATGCCACTTGTACTATGCACTGTGCAACTCTTGTTACTTGATAGATTTTGCCAATATTAATACACCTTGCTTTCTGAGCATATTTGTCATATAATTTACATAAGCTTAATCTTCTCAGAAATAGTGCATCTGTCTTTGCTACAAAAAGTGCAACTTAGAATGATATTACTATAATTTTGGTCTTTTTTTTCCTTCCTGGCCAATATTTATTTAATATAGAAAAGCATTATTTGCCATTATTCCAATGTGTTTCAATCAGATTACCAGAAAGGGTACTCTGAAGATAAAGTTGTAGCTAACAAAACAACAAACAGTTGACCAAAACACACTGAACACTAAAATTAAATAATTAGCTAAATTAAATATAGTATTTTGATACTAAGTTCAAGTTTTCTATTTGCACTTTGCTTGTCTTTCAGCTGCTTGTGAAAATAGTTGCAATCTTATGTTCATTATACCAGCATCCTGAAGGTTCACAATCTCTAGTTCTATTTAAGTCTGTTTGAATTTGAGTCTATAATATTGTTCTAAGTTTTTTATGGTTGTATTTTTATTTTCACTATTCATATTATATTTCATGTAATGACATTAGAATCAACCTGTTACTATTAATGTAACCTCTACAACACAATAGCAACATAAAAATCAAACTTAGTAAATGTAAACAATAGGATACAAATGATGTCAGAATGAGTTAACTAAGTACAATTGTATTTTGGTACCAGTGTATAAAAACAGAAAAAGTGATTAAGTGTTACAGCACAATCACAACTCATAAGACTGAAATGATTATTAAGGTTATGCTATTTTTGAAGTCAGTTGCTTCTCAGAGTTTTTACAAATGTTATTTAATTCTTGCAACAATATTATGAAGAGAGTATAATTATATTCCCCAACTTATAGTAGAAAGAATGGAAGCAAGTAGAGGTTGGTTATGTTTTCCAACATCACATAGGTGAAAAGAGTAAAGCCAGGTTTTAACCCAGGTAGTGTGACTGCAGATGTAAATCCTTAACCAATACATGTGCTCTCTTTCTTGAGTTCTTATTCAACTACACGTAAATTTAGCTGAAGGAAATTATTATTTCCTTTTTACTTTTCTTTGATTTTAAGCTGAATATAGGGGGGAAGTAATGAAACTAAAGTTTCTAGGAATTAATATAATGATTTTGTTGCAATGATCCGTTAGAAATGATCCTTATTTGGAGATGGAACTAGGATTTTCTGCTTAGGAGCAAGGGGAGGAGTAGAACAAGGTTTCTGCTACCCTCTCACAGATGTCTCCTGGTGGACATGCTCCTCACTAGCTCAGGTTAAGGTGGCTTCTCTACCAAAGTATGTGAACCTGAAATGAATAATTTGAAATGAGCATAGCATATTTGCTTATGGGAAATAAACGGTTAAACATTTGTTTTTCATTTTATTGCCTAGTTGGAGAGGGCATAAGGATGATGCCTCAGGGATGGAGAAAATTTGACACAGCCAAATATTCTAAAAAGGTTAATAATAGACATGGTAAAAGAAGATTTGCTATTGGCTAACAGAAAAATCCGTATTGGTGGATATGCTAGGATATAACTGCTAGGTATTGCTGATGGTGAGAAAATCTGGAATTGCCAATTCACGTAGCATGAATCCACGTGGATTCCTGGAAAAATGTTACATTAGCTATGTAACTGAGTGTAAAGTGGAGATGTTTCATAACCAAAATTGCTCCTTCCATGTAAGTAATGTGGCGACAGGCATCATTAAAAATCTCACTAGTTAAGCTGAGTCAGAATGAATATGATACAGTCAGATAGAAGCAGGTAAGTCTGGCGATCTCAGACCTCTTTGTGCTTTGCTTGTGCCTCATGATTTCTATCTTTGAATTCAATAGAAAAGCATGACACTAAGGTCTCTGATTCTCATGAATCTGATTTGACAATAGAATATTTTACATCTCATCTTACAACATGCAAAAATCAAAGCCATTATTTGTAAAAATTAAATGAATTCCATCCTATAAAGAGTAAACTACTTTTTCCTGTTAAAAATAGAAGATCTTGCGGCAATTAAGTTCTAGTCCTATTATTTTACTTAACTAGGTTTAATTTGCCATTGAAAGCGTAAGTGTTTGCTCTTAGGTGAGGCAAGTAACGGTACAGCATTTATACTTCTGCAAAACCTTCAGATCAACTAACATGAACCCAACCACACTCTGAGTAGAACTAATCATGACTTATCACAGACTTATTTTATCTGAATTAAATGTCAAAGCTCTATTAAATGTTTTAATAACAACATCATCAGGACATTTTATTCTTTTTGTTTTCTGCTTTGTCAGTTCTCTTTGGATTGTCGTCAGTTGTCTATATCTGTGCATGGCCAACAAAAACTATTATCTGCCTCCTGTAAGTAAGCCTGTAATATTACATAGAAATTCAGAAATGGAGGACAAAGTTTTCATGTAATATTAAACAAAAGATCATTAAAATGCAAAGTACCCTCTTTTGTATAATATATGATGGAACTTTGGATAATTTTATAATAAATTCCCTAAAATTCTGTAATTTACAAAAAACAAAGACAACATTTAGAAAATGAAAAAGTTCATCTGTAATATTAACTTCTACCAAAATTAAACATATAACATTATTCTAAAAAATACTGATTTATTTATAGTTATATTGCGGGCAATATAAGACATTTAAGCAGATTAGTACATTCTGTGATTTTTCTATATGATTAGTCAATGATTGACAACTACCTTTCTCTTTAAGAAGAATAAATAATGAGTATAGGTAAAAATCACTGTGAATGGTTCAACTGGAGAAATGACTTAGGGAAGAATGCAATCAATGACCATAGCTTTAATCAATTACTGGCTAAGTGTCATATATTTGTTTCTCAATTCCAATACCTTTAGGCAAAAGTGCATACTTTATTCAAAGGTTCCCTGATCACAATGTGTAAAATACACTTCTCTGCTTCCACTTAACCTAATGTAACCCATTACTCTCTTATTTCTCCAGTGGATTTAACAATGTTGGGATTATATCATTTATTTATTTGCTTTTATATTTATTCATCTTTCCACAGTGGAAACTCCACAAGGGCAGAAGTATTGTCTGTCCTGTTCTTTTGCTGTATTACTAGTGCTAGAGCTGACCCTTAGACAGTTCAGAGACTCATTATTTTTATGTTAAATAATTAAATAAATAAATAAATAATACAATGCCTTACTCTTTGAATGGTGTCAGATGCATTTTAACACTTATAATTTTATAACTCCCTGTCACAATGCACTTATTCACAAATATGGTATAAATCTTGCATTATCTTAAAGTAACTATAAATGTAATTTTAGACAGTAGCTGTTTCACTATATATTTCATAAATTGATGACAATTTGATTACTGTGAACTTTTATATGAAAATTTAAGAAAAAGTAAGTGTTGTAAAAATCTTAATTCATTAGAACAAGAAGAGTCTTAGATCTGAAGTGAACATTTTTCTCATGTGTTCTAATTGTTATCCAAGATAACTACTTTTTAAGAATATCAGGTCGGAAAAAGTCAGAAATTAAAATCTTGCTTCTATCCTTCTTATTATTTTTCTCATGTAAATGTGAAACTTGTGGATTATTTATCAGAAGTTAAAAATCGCTCAAGTATTTTAGAGGAGGTATTGTCATTCTCTAATTGACAAATGTTAGGTTTTAAAAGGCATGAGTGAAAGTTATTCTGGAAGTAGAACAATTTCTGATAGATAACATAAAATTGACATTTTTTTTTTCTAGATCAGGTAGCTAATGCAAATAAGATCACAGCCTCTATAAGCTTTGGGAATGAACAGTCTGTCCAAGAGAGTCAACAGAAGTGAACCTCCTGCAATAGGAAAGGTTTCAATTTTGCCATTTTCTAAACACAGAAAAATGTATCCCTCCAATTCAGAATATTGAATGTCTTATGGAAAGCGAAAGGTCATTTGTAACTGTCCAAAGGATTGATGGAGTTGAGATACCTCCTTGACCTTCACCCTGCACTCATAAAGAACAGTTTCAGATGACAGAGCATCAGGCAAGTTTTCAGAAAATGTCTTTTCTTTTTTTTATATCTCATAGCAAGATTGTTACCTGATATTTTCCTTCATAATTTTATGTCAAGATTTAATTACCTTGTGTCTTCCCTCGTTAAAAGTTAACTATCATCTAATGCTGCTGAGCAATGTCTATGATTTGGACTAATTCAAGCAGTTCTTTCTGATTTTTGCCATTGCTTTTCATCTCGGTTTTTTCAGTAATTGCTTTGGAGGCCTCACAAACCATGTCAAGGTCATCCTTTAAAAATACTAACAACTACCCCTCAACACATACATACCCCAATTAATTATTGTCTATTAAGGACACATGTTATAAAAAACACTAACTTTACTATAACTAAGGAAATTTTTATCCGTAAACTTAAAAAAACTAATAACAATCTTAGTTTAGCTCTTAAAAGTGTGATAAAATTGTGACATAACACTAAACGAACATCTATTGAATTAGTGTGTGTGTGTGTGTGTGTGTATGTTTGCTTACATTTGTCAATTGTGAAATTTCTATGACCTATAGTATTTATGGTCACTAATCTTACAATTTGCACAATAGAAAATATAATGATACTGTGCAACACTTTCTGTGCAAAATGATGATACCGAGACACTGTATGATGTGTGCTTCCAGCTGTTTTACCCATAGTAAAGATGAATTTGAGCTGATTTTACTGCCATTGTTGTCATTTAAGCTCCTTTCATATTTCAGCTTACACAGGCAGCAGCTTTCTAACTGTTCTTGTGTCTCCAGTGTTATTCAACTCGAATTTGTAATCCATATTTTCTATATAATAAAGAGTATGATAAGAAAAGACGCAACTATTCTAGAGAAAATTAGGGAATGCAAAAATAGAAGATTACTAGAAAACCAGAAAAAATGTACAATAAAATAAGTAAATATGAGTACTTGGCTTTGAAATATAAAATAGTCATAATAATACAAACACATTTGTAGATTTTCAGTTTTTTGAATGAATTAATAGAAAAAGCATAAAGGTAATTTTAACACCAATGCAGATATTTAAGCTGTAATAGTAAATGTAAATAGGGTTAAATCTATTTTATTTAGCAATGAGGGAAATAAAGGTAGTTATTATTGTCTTCAAACACCAAAGTTGAGAATGAAACACTAATAACTATAGCTGAAGAAATAAAAAATAACTGTTTAGATATACAGTGTTTAAGTTAAAATGTTTTCCAATTGAGAAATCAAAAAACTTGATTACTGTGACCTTTTACATGAGAACTTAAGAAAAAGTAAGTGTTGTAAAAATCTTAATTCATTAGAGCAAGAAGAGTCTCAGTTCTGAAATGAACATTTTCATCATGCATTTTGTTGTCCAAAATAACGACTTTTTAAGAATATCAGGTAGGAAAAAATCAGAAATTAAAATCTTGCTTCTATCCTTATTAGATTTCTCATGTAAATGCGAAACTCATGGATTATTTCTCAGAAGTTAAAAGTTACTCAACTATTTTAGAGAAGGTATGGTCATTCTTTTATTGGCCAATGTTAGGTTTTAAAAGGCTTGAGTGAAAGTTTGGGGTAGAATGGGACAAGGAGGGGGAGTTGGTGAAGTAAACTAAATCTTATCTTGTCCGGGTATCAATTGATCAACATTTAAAGTTGTTAAATTTAAAAATAGTGGGGATGAGATTAAAGATGGCTGACAAGAAGCATTACATGGCCTCCTCCTCCACTTAAAAATATAAAAAGAGTATAGAAACAAGGACACTTAAAATACATTATCAAAGAAAGAATATTGAATTTCAATAGAAGAGTGACAGGAAACACCAAAAGCAAGGATGGAGAAGGAAAGTTGCAGTCTATTTGGTTGGGATTGGGTGGAAGTTGGAAATGAGTTTTCAATACAGGGAATGATAAGTGAGAGACTTCCAGTGGCCCACACCCCCACAGTGGAACTGTGCAATCCTGCCAATGGGAGAGCCCCTTGAACCTCCTAGTCCCTGAAACAAACACAGGAAGTTTCCAGGATACTGTGAGATGAAACTGCTCTAGGGAGGGTGCTTGTACTGTGTCCCACACCCTTTCTGAGATCTAAGCAGCTACAACAAGATATCATTTTCCAACCTAGCCTTTGGCAGACTGCACACTCTCCTGGGGCCCAACAGTATTGGATCTGAAGTGTCTGGAAAAATTGTGCTGTTGCTTCTGAGACTGGTGTGTAAGCTGGGAGCCAGGGTTAAGAAATGAGAGAGGCATGGTCTGCAGCTGCTGATACTAAGAAGCAAGCTCTGACAGGTCTGAAACTGGGATACAAGTGGGATAAAGTTGCTGCTGGAACTGAGTTGTGTGCTGGGTGGGGTCAGCTGCAGCTAGGGGTTGGGGGCAAGCCCTATCAGCATCGCAGCATGAGGGGGACATGCATTCCCTACATGCCAGCTTAGCCTGTGGCCGCCAAGGTCAGCCCTACTCACTTCAGTGGCAGACTCTCAGTGTGGCCGCTACTGCCCCTTATCCAAGCACTCTGCTTGGGGCCCGAGGATCAACCTGCCCCTGTTCACTATGGCTAAGGCCCACTCTCACCATTTAGAAGCTGGAAAACAAGCATGTTCAGCCCTGCTTTGTGCCCCTCCTCTGAGACAAAGTACACTGTCCAGGGTCCGGGGGTTGCCCAACCCAGTCCACTACCTTGAGCATCTGAGCATGCATAATAAGAGCCTGAAGTTGGACCTAAATTTTTTGATTCTACCACCTCATCTAGCACCTATCTGCAAGTGCTACTTGAGGGTCTAGAGACTAGCCAGCCCAGCTTATCACAGCCATCATTAATACCAACACACACTGCTCTGAACTTAAAGAATTTTCCCACCACTGCTTACTGCCATTGCTCACACCACACCAGTTGCCCAGAGGCCTGAAAATCCACCCACCTGTCCAGTTCACTACTGCCTCTGTTGGCATTCGAGAAAGCCACCTAGAAGCCCAATAAACAGCTTGCTGATAACTGCCAACATTATTGCCAACAAAAACCATCCTGGGGTTCAGGATAGACATACTCAGCCCACCACAGACACCAATGGTGACTAAAAATTGGCCTACCTGGCACACCATTCCCCAGTACAGCTTCACCACAGTATCCTTTAATAACTTCACCTTAACCAACTGAGAAAAATCACAGATATCACTAATTCTGTTTACAGTCAAAAATGTCATACAGAGACTACATTAGAGCATGCATCCAGAATCAAAACCAATTTGCCCTACCTAACCGACACTATAAATACATATTCAGGAAAATATTCTCCCCTATAAAAGTAAATTCAAAATAAGAAGTGATGGTTACATCAGATGCACAGATATCAATGTAAAAACATAGGAAATATTAAAAAGTAAGAAAATATGACCCTTGCAAAGGAACATAATAATTCTGTAGCAGTAGATCTTAATCAAAAAGAAATCTTCAAATTCTCAGGTAAAGAATTCAAAATATTGATTTTAAAGAAACTTAGCAAAGTACAAAAAAATTCTGAAAAATAATGCAAAAAAAAAAAAACCCAGAAAAACAATTCAGGATATGAATGAAAATTTTACCAAGGAGATAGATATTTTAAATAAGAATGAAATGAAAATTTTGAAATTTAATAATTCATTGAAGGAAATACAAAATACATTTGAAAGCTTCAACAATAGACTATATAAAGCAAAAGAAAGAATCTCTGAACTTAACAAAAGATCTTTGGAAATAATCTAGTCAGAGAAAAAGAAAGAAAGAAAGAATAAAAAAGAATGAGCAAAGCCTTTATGACATTTGGGACAACTTAAAGTGACCAAATATTTGAATTATTGGTATCCAAGAGAATAAAGAGAAAATGAAAAAATTAGAAAATCTGTTTAACAAAACAATAAATGAAAACTTCCCAAGTCTAGAAAGATATTTAGACATTCATATACATGAGGATCAGTGATCCCCAGGAAGATACATTGTAAAAAACTTCTTTCCACAACATATTATAGACAGACTATCTAAAGTCAAAAATAGTGAATTCTATAAACAACAAAAGAAAAGTGCTAGTGAATTATAAAGGAAATCCCATAAGACTAAAATCAGATTTATCAGCAGAAACTTTACAAGGGCAAAAGAGAATGGTATAATATATTTGAAGTTCTGAAAGAAAAAAATTGTTATATTCAGCAAAATTATCCTTAATAAATGAAAAAGGAGTAAAGTCTTTCTCAGACAAGAAAATGCTCAGGAAACTTGTGACCACTAGACCAGTCATACTAACAATGCTCAAGTGAGTCCTAAACCTGGAAGTAAAAGAATGGCGTTTGCCTCCAGGAAAACACATGGAAGTATAAAACTCACTTGTAAAACAATCACACAAAAAATGAAGAATAAGCCATTGCCCAGACCACACCAGTTGCCCAGAGGCCTGAAATCCAAATGTATTACTACAGAAATTCCCCAAACCATAATGACAAAGAAAAAAACAAAGCCTCAGATATTGACCTTTAATGAAATGGACTTAATGAAAAGATATAGAATGGCTGAATAGATTTAAATAATATAATCCAGCTAAGTAGCTTCCAAGAAACTTGGCTTATCAGTAAAGACATAGAAACTGAAAGTAAAGAGATGGAAAAAGACGCTCCACATGAACAGAAACTGAAAGCAGGCAGATGTAGCTATAATACATCTGATAAAACAGATTTTAAGTTAAGAAAAAAAACCCCAAAGAAAGTCATTATATAATTGTAAAAATATCAATACAGCAAGAGGATATAAAAATCCTAAATATACATGTACCCAACTGGAGCACTCATAACCATAAAACAAATATTACCAGACCTAGAGAGAGACAGAGAGATTGCAAAGCATGGAGGTCTTTTATTTTAGACAGGTCATCTAAACAGAAAACTAACAAAGAAAATTCTGGGGTAAACTGGACTTTAGACCAAATGGACCTAAAAGACATTTATGAAATATCTGAAGAATATAAATTATTCTCATTAGCACCTGAAACATTCTTCAGATAGACCATATGCTAGGAAAAAACAAGTTCAATAAAATTTTAAAAAATCAAAATAATATCAAATATCTTCTCAGACCACTTTGGGATAAAACCAGAAGTAAACACCAAGAAATTATCCAAATACATGGAAATTAAATAGCATGCTCTTAAATAATGATTGGATAAAAATAATAAATTAAAATATAAATTTAAAATATCTTAAAAAATAAAAATGCAAACACAGCATATGAAAACCTGTGTGATACAGCAAAAATTGTGCTAAAAGGGAAGTTTCTAGCAATAAATGTCTGCATCAAAAATGTAGAAAGATTACAAATAACTATCTAACAATGCACGTTAAAGAAGCAGAAAAGCAAAAACCAGGCAAATCCAAATAGCAGAAGAAAATAGATAATAAAAAGAAGAGAAGAACTAAATGAAATAGAGACTACAAAAAAAAAATACAAAGGATTAACAATCGAAAAGCTGGTTCTTCAAAAAGAAAAACAAAGTTGATAAACTGCTGGTAGACTAACCAAGAAAAGTAGAAAAAAACTGTTAGTCTGTTTTCACACTACTATAAAGATACTACCTAAGACTGGGTAGCTTATGAAAAAAAGAGGTTTAATTGACTCACAGTTTCACATGACTAGGAAGGTCTCAGGAAACTTACAATCATGGTGGAAGGGGAAGCAAGGCACATCGTACATGACAGCAAGAAACAGAGAGTGCAGGGGACACTGCCATTTTTAAACCATCATCAGATGTCATGAGAACTTTCTCACTATCATGAGAACAGCATGGGGGAAATTGCTCTCATTATCCAATCACCTCTCACCATGTCCCTCCCTTGACATTTGGGGATTACAATTAGAGATGAGATTTGAGTGGGGACACAGAGCCAAACTGTATCAAGACCTAAATAATCAAATCAGAAATGAAAAAGGAGGCATTACAACTGATACCACAGAAATACAACAGGTCATCAGAGACTGTTATGAAAAGCTGTAAACTGACAAATGGCAAAACCTAGATAAATGGATAAACTTCTGGAAATCTATAACCTACCAAGATTGAATAAAGAAGAAATATAAAACCAGAATAGACCAGTAATGAGCAGCAAGAGTGAATCAGTAATAAAACTAATCTTAACAAAGAAAATTCCCAGATCAGATAGATTCACAGCTGCATTCTACTAAACTTACTGAGATCTAATACCAATCCTTTTGAAACTATTTCCAAGAAATCAAAGGGTAGAATTCTCCTTAATTCATTCTACAAGTCCATTACCATGATACCAAAATAAAACAAGAACACACAGACACAAGAAAATTACAGGCCATTATCCCTGATGAACATACACACAAAATTCTAAACAATACACTAGAAAACTGAATCCAACAGCACATCGAAAAGATAATAAACTACAGTCAAGTATACTTTATGTTAGGGATGCAAGGATGGTTCAACATACACAAATCGAAACACATGATATATTACATCAACAGAGTAAAGGATACAAACAATTTGATCATCTCAATAGATACAGAAAAAGCATTTGATAAAGTTTTAAATCTTTAATCATGAAAATCTTCAACAAACTAGGCATAGAATGAACATACCTCAAAAGAATAAAGACCACGTATGACAAACCCACAGCTAATATCATACTGAATGGGAAAAAGTTGAAAGTTTTTCCTCTAAGAACTAGAATAAGACACTTTCACCACTTCTATTCAGCATAGTACTGGAAGTCCTAGCCAGAAAATTCAGGCAATAGAAGAAGATAAAAGGTATCCAAATTGGAAAAGAGATAGTCAAATTGTTCCCCTTTTCTGATAATACGAACTTATATCTCAAGAAAACTAACAATTCTACAAAACTTCTTAAATTTAATAAATGAATTCAGTAAAGTGGCACAGTACAAAATCCATGTACAAAAATCAGTAGTGTTTCTGTACACCAATTATGGGCTAGCTGAGAAAGAAATCAAAAGTCAATTCTGTTTACAATGGATACAAAAAAAACACACACACACACACAGGAATACATTTATCTAAGGAGGTGAGAGACCTCTTCAAGGAAAACTACAAAACTGATGAAAGCAATTGAAGATGACACAAATAAGTGGTTTATAACATTGAACATCTTTAAAATACTATACAACTATGTGTGTCCTCACACCTACTATGATGGCTAATTTTTTTTTTTTTATTATTATACTTTAAGTTCTAGGGTACATGTGCATAACGTGCAGGTTTGTTACATATGTATACTTGTGCCATGTTGCTGTGCTGCACCCATCAACTCGTCAGCACCCATCAACTCGTCATTTACATCAGGTATAACTCCCAATGCAATCCCTCCCCCCTCCCCATGATAGGCCCCGGTGTGTGATGTTCCCCTTCCCGAGTCCAAGTGATCTCATTGTTCAGTTCCCACCTATGAGTAAGAACATGCGGTGTTTGGTTTTCTGTTCTTGTGATAGTTTGCTAAGAATGATGGTTTCCAGCTGCATCCATGTCCCTACAAAGGACACAAACTCATCCCTTTTTATGGCTGCATAGTATTCCATGGTGTATATGTGCCACATTTTCTTAATCCAGTCTGTCACTGATGGACATTTGGGTTGATTCCAAGTCTTTGCTATTGTGAATAGTGCCGCAATAAACATACGTGTGCATGTGTCTTTATAGCAGCATGATTTATAATCCTTTGGGTATATACCTAGTAATGGGATGGCTGGGTCATATGGTACATCTAGTTCTAGATCCTTGAGGAATCGCCATACTGTTTTCCATAATGGTTGAATTAGTTTACAATCCCACCAACAGTGTAAAAGTGTTCCTATTTCTCCACATCCTCTCCAGCACCTGTTGTTTCCTGACTTTTTAATGATTGCCATTCTAACTGGTGTGAGATGGTATCTCATTGTGGTTTTGATTTGCATTTCTCTGATGGCCGGTGATGATGAGCATTTTTTCATGTGTCTGTTGGCTGTATGAATGTCTTCTTTTGAGACTATGAGATGCTCAGATACCTGGTTAGATATTATTTCTGGATGTGTCTGTAATGGTATTTACAAGAGACTAGCATTTGAGTTGATGAACTGAGTAAAGTCTATGGTCTTCCTCATTGTTAGTGGGCATGATCCAATCTGTTCAGAGCCCAATAAAATAAAAAGGCAGAAGAAAGTTGAATTTATTGTTTGCCTGACTGCTCCCATTAGCACAAAAATCTTCTCTTGCCCTCGGCATTCTTGGTTCTCAGGCCTTCAGACTCAGACTGACTAAAAATTTGGACTTCTAATTTCCAGAATTGTGAAACAAATAAGCATCAGTAGCTGTCTTATGTAGATGCTAGAAATACACCTGTACTTCTAGCTCTCGGACTAGAAATAAGATGGCTATTCGGCATAGCCCTCACAATTGGCTTTGTAACTGTTTGGACAAATTGTAGACAACTGGTTAAATAGAAATACACCTGTATTTCTAGCGTCTACTTAGGACAGATACTGATGTTTATCTGGTATTTTTTTTTTTAATTTGAATGAACAAATAATTTCACATTTATTTCCTCTCCGTCTTGTTGGCAAGAGCTATGTGCTCAGCAGCTGTCAATGGCGGACATATAATGCTTCTCAAATAATATTTATAAAATTATTTATTCATTCAATGTAGTTGTTGAGTGCCTATAATATGCTGGACCCTATGCTTAGTTCTGGGTGCATTTCTGTGAGTGAAATCAACAAAATCTTTGCATCTTGAAAATTAAACCTTCTAAAGTGACATAATAGATATGTAAATTAATATATAAATAAGACAAGTAGCAATTATTCTAAGTACAATGAAACTAGTAGCTTAGTGATAATATATACAGTAACTGGCCAGGACTGGGCTTATAGGCACTCCATAAATATTTGTTAAATTAGTAAAGAATGACCATAGGCAGTGTGGTAAAGACAGGGTCCTCTGAAGAGATAACATTTAAATCCACAGCTGAGAAATTAAGCTCAGATACAAAGTCATTCATGCAGAGAGTGAGCGAAACAGCATTCAGGCAAAGGGAACCACAAGTTTATAAGTGCTAAAGTGGAAAAAAAACTGGGTTTGTGCAAGCAATAGAAAGGGAGCCAGTGAAGCTGAATCCAGGTTGTATAGTGTGAATTTGGAAAATTAAGTAGCAGTCAGACCACCTATGGCCCCATAAGTCATTGGTAGAGAGCCTAGAATTCACTGTCAATGCACTGGTAATCAGGGGAGGGTTTTAAAACCGCAACGTTATGTGACTTTTATGTTTTCTCAAAAGATTACTTTACATTTGGGCTGAATAGAGTGTAAGGGGCCAGAAATTGTAGGAGAGACTATTATAGTTGGGAAGTCGTTCTCTAGTATCTTGATGAAATATAATGCTGCTTTAACTTAGGTGGTAGAAATTGAAAGAGAAATAAGACTAATTCATTTGGAATTTAGAGCCAATAGAATTTGGCCAAGAATTACCTGTTGTGCTTAAGCAAATGGCAGTAATCAAGGTTGAGTTCAGTCCCAAAGTTCTCCTCTTTCTATATGTTCTTGATCTAATTAAAATACGTCAACTGTGCTAGGAGTATAACCTGTGACTATGAAAGTTGATTAAATTAAACATTTGAGCTTTGAACACAGGCTAACCAAGTAAAATTAACTCTGAAGACAAAGTAATCTCTTTTTCAACTTCACAACTCCTGTATTGAATTTGGCATGTAGCTTGTGTTCGATAAATGTTTGTCAATGAATACCTGCATGTTAGATATGAGAAATGTTCAAATAGAAAATGTTGATTCAATAGTTGAATTTGGCTTGGGAACTCGTTTTTATACTACGTAAGTTTAAAATCTAATTCAGTTATGAAATAAACATTTTCCAGAGTTCTGTTCTCTTTCACAGAGAGCATATTATTTGTTGAATATATCTGCTAGCATTTCAGGATAGATATGTAATTTTAACATATAAAGGTGGAAGGTGAAGCTTTGAAGAACTAAGTTACTTGCCAGTAAGTGACAAGAGTGGTCTGTAGTCATAGGTCTTGTGAATCCTAAGTCATTGCGTATTTCACTCTACCATGGTCCTTCCATATATACTTGGGCTAACAGAGACATGTTGCAGTGGAAAGACCACTGACCTAGTTTTCAGGAAATCGTCCTCAGCATAGCCCTCACAATTGATGTGTAACTGTTTGGACAGATTGTAGACAACTAGTTAAATAGAAATATCATTCAACCTTTCTGAAGTTTACTTGTCTGGTCTGTTACATTGGGAAGTTAGAATTGATGAGTTTGAAGGCCACTTCCAAAGCAAAAAATGAAGTATTCAATGGAATAACCAATGGAGAGAAACTATGAAACTGCTCTTTCTTCCCATTGTGTCTTCTGCACGCATATTATACAGTATCCCTTGTTTCTAATTTATTTACTTCATTATTTTATTACTATAAATTAATTGAGAATTTGTTGATTCCAAGAAAGTACCAAAAACGTTCTGATGAAACAAATACAATTATTTTATATCAGAGACGTATGTCACAGAAACTTTGTGCAATGAACATGACTTGGAACTGGCAATACATTGGTGAAAAAAATATAGATCTAATTGCTGTCTTTATTTTTCCAGTGTTATGAGGTAAACATATCTTCAAGCTCTTTAAAGAACAGTGAGATATGACATAAGAATTTTTATCATGCTTACTCCTACATTTCAAACAACATAGTCCAATGCTTGAACCAAATTTAATAACACAATTACCTGAGTATTTTTTTGTCTTTGTTTTTACCTCTATTGTATATAAAAAAGGTATAGGTTTGTAGCTGTGTGCATTTTCCCATATATAAAACACTAAGATTTAAAAAGAGTTTCCGGCAGGTAAATTCAGGCTAGGCAATAGATATTTATGGTTTTAGCTCAGAAAATGATCATAGAGGAAATAACTGCAGGAGGACTAACTCTACAGAAAATAAGCAAATCAATAAGTACTTATAATTTTTCAGTCTGAAAATAATCTGAAATCAACCTATTGCCATTTATTTCATCAAAGATATGTATTGTGTGTATTTAATATAGAATTTGAATAACAAAATAGGTGTACATACATAATTCTTCAGTTACAAAAAACACATATAAAGTTGTAAGTGCTTTAGGTTCAGAGTTCAATGGCAGAGTAAAATGAATCATATGTGCTATGTTTGAAATTTTAATAAAGAAGATATTAAAATAGTAAGGAAACAAAAAGAGGAGAACACAAAGACAAAAAGGAGGGGGAAAAACAAAAAGGACAAGGTTGCAAGTTGTAAAAGGGAAAGAGAGTACTGACTTCGACATAGTTTGAAAATGACTGCAAAAATCTCTCTAGCCCTATGCACAAAAAAAGTGTTTGCCACAGTTTGCAGATGTTTCAGCCAAGTGTAAATTTATACATATTGTATTGAATCAAATTTTATCAGTTTGTAACAGCTGCTGATGAGAGCTGTGATTATTCGGTAATTATTTGGCAAGTTTAACTAATTAGTTATCAGTCATTCCTTTGAAAATGCCCTTGTTATTTATACATTGAAAATATAATTTATCTGCAATCACCTATTCCTGATCTTTTCTAGCCTATGTAAAACTGTAAAGTGCATTGATATTGGATATATAAGTCTAATATCACAGAAATGTATTCCTATGTAGAATTTTATATTAATATAATAAAAATAAGAGTGAAATTGACTACCTATTTCATTATATATGAAAATGTATTTACCTTAGAAAATTATATTGTCTTGCCCTGAATGGGCCAGTGGTGGAAAATATATTTGTTGTTTTCAATAAAGTAATTCATTTGAATATGAGATGAAAAATAAAGAGTTACTAAATGCTGTTAATGACAGAAAATATTTAAAAAAAAAAAACCTGGAAAAAGAAGGATTTGGCGAAATGGAATCAACATGAAGAACGGCCAAGTAATTATCCACTTTACTTGATAGTCCAATGTCCCGATTACCAGCATCTGGTATAAGTAAGGTGTACTGCTCTATATACTCCTTTGTAAACATTGTGATTTAACTTGTAAATTTATCTACCCTAGTTCTAAAATTACTGCAATTCCCAAATTGTTTAGAATGTGCAATCCCTGAGATAAACAAATGTGAAGCACAAATTCAACACACACAGGATTTTTTTCTTTTTTGGATTAAAACTGTTAGATTTGTTTCCTACCCCCACGTCCAATCTCTGCTCATCATAAAAAATTTCCCATAGCCACAGCCAAATGTTTAAATTTATAGAACATTCTACATTTTGCCACTGGCAATGAAATCACAACTAATAAGTTCTGCAGACTGCAATGAAGCCCTAGAGAGAAGTACATGCAATCTGTCAAGCATATAATTTTAAAGTTTAATAATGCATAATATGTATATACAATTTATCAAAGCACATCTTTTTAAAAGAAAGAAAAAAGATACTTAAAAATAGTTATTCCTTACAGCATTGCTTTTTAAATGAGCTATTATTCTTAATTGCTAAATAATTGAAACTTACATTTAAAGCAATGATTAATCTGTTTGTTCATTTAATTTAGACCTATCATCAAAAACATCAACAATATCATGGTTTTAATAATCATAAAGAGAAGTAAGTACCAGTCTTAAGCAATGTAAGATAAATTTGACCGGATGTGGTGGCTCACGCCTGTAATCCCAGCACTTTGGGAGGCCTAGGAGGACAGATCATGAGGTCAGGAGATTGAGACCATCCTGGCTAACACAGTGAAACCCCATCTCTACTAAAAATACAAAAAATTAGCCTGGCGTGGTGGGGGCACCTGTAGCCTCAGCTACTTGGGAGGCTGAGGCAGGAGAATGGCTTGAACCTGGAAGGCGGAGCTTGCAGTGAGCCGAGATAGCTTCACTGCACTCCAGCATGCCTGACAGAGCAAGACTTCGTCTCAAAAAAAAAAAAAAAAAAAAAAAAAGAAAAGTAAGAGAAATTTCCCAAATAGATTTAATTTGGTATAATTTGGTATATGTCCTTGTTTACCACCTACTGAAAATTTTGTTATTTTGCATAAATATTCATGCTTAAATCCTGAGAATGTCTGAGTTTTTAGAATATTCTAATGTTTTTGTAAAATATGACCATATTCTACCTTGTGGTATTATTAACATTGAGAGACAAGAGGGTATTTTTAATCGTATACTTCTATGGTCTGAGTGAAGATCAAGAATTTTTGTTTGTTTGTTTGTTTCCTTAATACAGATAGTAGTCACTGCCAGGATGCCTGCATAGGTGGTATGACCTGGGCAGGACAAGGAAAAATTCCTATTCTATATAAAATTCATTAGAAAATAGGTAGATAATAACCACAGGTTACTACAAATCTATTTCCCAGATATCTGTATTAATTGGAATTCTTACCATCAAATTCCTGTTTATTTCAATAATTTGTAAACTACCTAAGCTGATAGATTTAAATAATTTCCCACTATCTCACATGTTAGGCTTCTTCTTGGGCTTTTTGGCTTATAAACTTCTAGAGACTTAAGTTGGAAAGTAATGTGATATTTTAGATTGATATGTGACTTTAGAAAAGGAGCATGTTGAAATTTTAAAAAATAAATAAAAATTAAGGAAAAGTATTTGTTGGGATTTTCCCAATGGGGTCATTCATAAGCAATAAGAGATGGGAAAGAACAACCATATGTAACTAATAAGGAATGGCAGAGTACCTGTGTCTCCTCAAAACTTTCACCCTCTTCATTCTCCTTCTAGTTGTAAAATATAAAGAATGTATGAATAGAGAATGGAATCTGCTAAGGATAAAATTAGAAAATCAATAATCTCAACTTTCCAATAAAAGATTAAAGCATATACTGAGGGTGTGGATCTATTAAGCATATCTTTCACATGGATGATGAAATCTTTTGATATTTTCATTTTGTTTATTTAAAATCTCTCTGTTCTTCATCAAAGAAAACTAAAGGCTATCCAACACACACACATACACACACACACACGCGCGTGCACATAAATGCAGACACACACACACTATTCTATTGTTGGACTGTTTTGTATGTCTAGACTCCTAGATACATATTATTTGCTCTATACAAAAGGAGTCACACAAAGCATGGTCTCTAGAATCAGGCACAACAGAGAGCCAATAGTAACATTATAATTTATTAATAGAGTGAACTTGCATATGTGATGTATTTCCTCAAAGCTTCAGTTTCCTTGTATGTTGATTGGGATTACATTCACCTTCCATATATTTATTAGGAGGGTCAAGTGAGAAGATGCATACAAAGCAATCAACAAATAACCAAGTTCTCAATAAAGTAGGCTCCATGCTTATTCATTCATTAACTTGCTAAGAAAAATATAGAACATTCTAGGAGACTTCAAAATTTGGCACTCTGAGTTTGCAAAAATGTTTAAGGTAGATTTAGTTAACTAGGACTTTCCTTTCCAACTTTATTCCAGTTCTCCAACCATGCCTCAAAATCATCTCAAATAAACATGATTATTGCTCATTTCCAGGCTTTTGCTACCTATCCTCAATGCTAATACAAATATCATTTCATTTCAATTTATATGTTCTATAGCTAAAGAGAGGTTTTGTACATTGGGTAGAATCCACCGTTTGTACAAATTATGGTTTTCATTTGTACCAAAGAAAAAATATGGGTATTGTGGCTGTGTTTGTAATATTTCATTAAAATATGTTTTATAAAGGAAATCTCAATATCAAAATAACATCCCAGCTAATGGCCCACTAATTTGATATTAAAAAATTGCAATTATCTAGTGAGCACAAGCATGTGTATTTTTCTGTTAGTTTTATTGCAAAGATGTGTACTCTATAGGAGTCTCAGTAGAAGAGATACGAAGCTGGATTTGCTTACTTCCAAATGATTAAAAGAATGAAAAGATTTTTCTGCTAAGTAGTGAAAATGCAAGCCTTGTGCTCAATTTCTGAATTTTGCTATTTGCTTCAAAAATACATATGAGTCCAATGTGACATGAGCTGTATTTGAGGAGGATCTCAGTGAGGCTTATTTCAATATCACAGTCAATGAAAATAAAACTTATTTATTATTTGATGAAAGTTGCTACTGTTAGTTTACTATTACTGATGGTAATGATCTTCTGGCAAAAAGGGACAACTGTATTTTATTAGTAAATTTTAAAATTGTATTCAAATTTCATGGGTATCCACATTATGACAATTTAAGATTTTATAAAAATGTAACATAATGGTGGCTTTGTTATTGTTGTGCATTGCTTGGACATTTTATGTAATTGTGGTCTCCATAATGTTTACATCGTGTAGCTACAGGATGAAGATGCAATCAGTCATGTAGAGAGTCAAGTGTATTCCATTACTTTGAGAATGCATTTGCTGGATTCTGGCATGGGAATAAATTTAAAGTTTCTTAATCATTTTGGTCATTTCTAACCTTCACTATTTTCAGAGATGCCTGCTATTTTAAAATAAAACTTCACAAAGATAAACATTTAAATATCAGAGCTTATTTTTAGAGCTAAATTTTAGTTACATATGTATAAATGATGGCACTGTTGAATTTATTTAAGCAATGAGTATTTATTTTTCAAGAAAAGATGCAAAAATACATATGCACATGTATGTACACATACACACACTTTATACATACATAAAATTTATTGAAAAAACATTTGGATAATACGAAGTAAAACAGAGAACAATCAAAGCATCTATAATCTAACAGCATAACCTTATTTTCTTTTTCTACAATTTTCTCCAATTTTTATTTATGCATATGCATTACCTTGTTTGGTTTCAATTTTTCATCACTAAAAATACTGTTGCAATAAACTTTTTGAGTAAAATATTTTTTAAATGCTTAGGTTTTGTTGAAATAAAAATATCAAAATGAGATTTGATATCTACTTCTCCTAGAAATAAACACTAGAAAGGTGATTACCAGAGGCTGGAGTAATTGTGGGGAGAAGGAATTGAGTAGATATTGGTCAAACATTAGATAGGAAGAGTAAATTCAGGAGACCAATTGTACAGCCTAGTGACTACAATTAATGAAAAATACGTTGTGTTCTTAAAAAATGCTAAGAGAATGGATGTTAAGTGTTCTCACCACGAAAATGGTAACTATGTGAGGTAATGCATTCATTAATTAGTTACATTCACCACTCCACAATATATATATTCTAAGACAGCATGTTTTAATAATACATACAATTTCATTTGTAATTTTTAATAATGAATACATTTTAATTGTGAATATTTCTACAAAAGTTCAACTACATTATTCATTTCTATAATTTAAAAGCATTTATTGTACCCCTCTTTTCTGTAATTTTAAACAGCTTACTTTGTTCTAAACAATTTTAATGTATAATTGTATACATTGAGGTTATTATAATCCCCAGCATAATGGTAAAAAAGAATATACTTTATTTATATATAAAACTTTGTATATGTGTAATAAAAACTTTGACAATTTGACCTTCTTTTTAGGTAAAAGAGCATATCCTGTCAACGAGTCATGCAACTGAGCAGAAAATCCTTGACTGAAACACTGTTGGGCAAAAATATCCAGAAGACAAGCACAATGGGGTGATTATAGCCTAGAATAATTTAATTTGCATTTTAAAATCACTAAAGGAGCATAATTGGATTGTTCATAAAACAAAGGGTGAATTCTTGGGTGATGGAAAACCCATTTTCCATTATGTAATTATTATGCATTGCGTACGTGTGTCAAAACATCTCAGGTACCCCATAAGTATATACACTACCTATACACTGACAAAAAAAAATACATATATATATATGTGTGTGTGTGTGTATATATATATATATATTTTAAAGCAGATAAGCAAGTTCCTTGGAGGCAAGAAAGTGTGATGAGAGGTGGATTAGTCGACTTGGTTTACCATAAAAAAAAAAAAATACCATAAATTGGTTGACTTAAACAACAGAATTTTATTTTTTCACAGTTCTAGTGGCTGGAAAGTCCACAATTAGGATACCAGAGGGTTTAGTTTTTGATGAGGGTGCTCTTCCTAATTTGCAGATGACAGCTTTCACAGTGTGTCTTCACATGGCAAAAAGTGATAGTAAAAATCTTACTCTCTTTCTCTTCTTACAAGTCCACAAATCCTATCAGATTTGGATCTCACCTGTATGAGTTCATTTAATCTTAACTGATTTTTATAAATCCTTTCTCTAAATATAGTCACATTCTGGGTTAGGGCTTCAATATATGAACTTGAGGATGGAGACAAAAGGTCAGTGATTTCTTTTTTTCTATTGCAAACTAATAATTTTTAAAGATAGCACCAATGAATTCTCAATGCTAAATGTTTATCTTACCAGGAATATCACTCAGATTTTTAAAGAATTTTAACATAAACTCCAACAAACCAAAATCTTTAGGATCTAGGATCTAAAGATGTATTTCACCAACAGTGGATATTCAGGCTAGTCTCTGTAGATATCCAAATCCAGAATGAAGCTAACCCTTTCAGGGAAAAAATCCTGCCAAATAGAAAATAATACTCTAGAGGCATTTGTTAATATCAACTGACAAGATTAATGAATCCTATAATACAATCAGTCCAGTAGTGTTTAAACATTGCTTGATATAAAATAGATCCACTGAGCTAGACTTATGAAGAAATTGATGATAGAAGAATATCTAATAAGATTCTGGATAGCAAGCTAAAGTCACAGGAAGCAGGGCAGTCAGAAGAAATGTTATAAAAACTTGCTGAAATATAACTTTGAGCAATACATCATTCCTGGAGGGCACTGGGTAGCACTGGCACTGGGGAGATGAATGTGGCTATAGGAATAAGAGACATATTAGATTTTTAGAGCCCTTTGGTTACAAGCACAAGGGAAAAGACAGAAAAATCTCTATGTTCACAAACAACAGAACTTTGAGGATGGACAGTGATGATTAGTACTGCCTATGATCCCTTACCAGGTCCTTCATATTTGGGTTACATTGAGAAATGAATCATGGACAATGTACAGAAAATGTGGAAATATAATTATTACTATTGTTGATTACCAGGTACTATGCAAAACATGCTAAGTAAATTAGTTAATTTAATGCCATTTTCATTATTGCAATGCATTTTTGTAATTTTGTCTACATTTTATAATTGAAGAAGCTTAGGTTTAGAGAAGTGAAATAATTTACCCAAGGGCATGTAACTATTATCAGAGAACAAAGTCTTATTAGCCAAAAAGCCCAAGCTTTTAGCCCTAATACCTTAACCTATCCTAACTATTGCCACACAAGTTTAATACTAGGAAGAGTACTGCTACAAGATTTGATATCATATAATATTATTTAATATAGTTCAACATAATGTTTTATCTGCTTTCATTTGGTGCTTGAATATGACTTACGGAAATGTTTGATCAAGCATCTTGCTTTAGTCCTTAGTCTTGCATTTTCTATTGTCTGGAAGGCATTTTATTAAAAAAAAAAAAAAATAGATGAAACCATCTAAACTGTTGCCTGATTTGAAAAACATGAATGTGACGCAAATGTTACATTTAGCTATATTTAAATTTAGGCAAGGTGTTCTATAGAAAGCAGTATATTAAATGTGACTGACTGGCAAATTTTAGTTTTTACAAACTATCTGTGCCTTTAGGACTAAATGTACTTTTCATCATAAGATTTTATTCTGAGGATGTTACCATTGAAAATCAGAATTACTGGAGATTTGCACCTGCCACTCACTGAAAAGTAATCTAAAAACCTAACCTCATAGGAAGGTTGGAAGATTCCATGTATCTATAATGCAGGTCTCATTTTCAGACAAGTGGATGCGACTGCATAAATGTCTATCATTTAGGTCCTATTGATTCAATATTTTGGGGAATAGTTTTTTCTTTCAAAGTAAGCTGAAATACACTTTAAAATACAATGAAAGTTCTAGCATCTAACAATGATTTGACATTTAAAAATGATACCTTAGAAATGAAATGAAATAATTTAATCAATTCCTTACTCAACCTGACACTAAAGCTCAAAATCCAAATGAAAGTCAGAGCCTCCTGCCAATACTGTTCAGGATAACCATCACTGACTGGAACCCTGACTGAAACTTAAGGAGAATCTATTTTAATAAGAAATAATCAGTCCAAAGTAAAGAACAAGAGTAGAAAATCTGTTTTGTCCCGTGAATCTACATGGCTCCACCTGCCTCAGGAAAAGTGGAGGTAAGATATCTATCTGGAATGAGAAAATTCATGTATCAAATAAATCAAATTTGCTGACAATTTGGTCACTGCTATTATGTTTTGTGAAAATACATTTCAGGAAATCCTCAAATTCAAATGAGCTACATTCCAAATCTGTATATGAAAATCAACTGACAGGAATTGAGACAGGTAACTTTTTTTCTTTCTTCTTTCCTTCCTTTCTTTCTTCCTTTCTAATTTTTTTCCTCCAAAAATGCAATGTGATATGTTATTTGTGTGTGTATAGTGGCACCACATTGTTTTTCTCTGGAGAGACACTTGTGGTGACTTTCCTAGATTTATCTGCTGAGGATTGTTTCATTCACGATATTTAGTAGAGGAAGAAAAGAAACAGGAGGATAAAATAGTAGGAAAAGGATGTTAAGAAGTGAAGAGTCTCTCTCAAACATGTCATAAAATGTTGCAATTTTACATTATTTGTGTGATTATATATTGTCAATTTCCCTCACTAGATTTTAATCTTAGTAACAACACAGCCAAAGTCAGCATTAATTTACTCATAAAATTCCAGTGCCTACCATAACACCCTGCATGTACTAGGTGCCCAATGACTACTTACGGATTGAATAAATAAAGTATGGATAGGAGAGCAAAATAAAGAAGCTAAATTTATCTTTCTTCATCATAGGCTCCTATTATGCCTTAGAGTATCTTATACCCAGAGATGAGAGATTTCACACAAGGAAGTTCCAATCTCATGGGAACCATGTTGAGCTGGGATGCAGAAATAAGAATGCACAGCAGCAAACATGCAATATTGGCCAGTAGATTACCAGGTGGGCATCACTGTTTCCAGTACAAGAGTATAAATTGTGTGTATGTGTGTGTGTCCAAATTCCAGATTCTCAGAGAGTATTATTACTTAATCCTGTAGCTTTCAAACTAAGAGAAGTTACATATTAGTGATTTGTGAAATATCTTTAATGTGCAGACTACAATAAAACAGAAATAAATAGCCTGAAAAGGAAAAATATCAGAATGCATTGGGAAAGTTTAAAATCAAATTGTCTTACATATGAAACAATCCACCATCCCTGGTAGATGACTGTAGTGCCTTTATTATGTTTTATTTTGTTGTGTTTTATCCACCCAGTTTTGTTCTTTTTGCTCACGATTGTTTTGGCTATTTGAAGTCTTTTGTGGTTTTCTATGAATTTTAACATTGTTTTTCAATTTATTTGAAAAATGTGCATGAAATGTTGATCAGGATTTCATTGTCTCTGTAAATCATAGTAGTATGGACATGCTAACCATATTAATTTTTCCAATCTATGAATAGATTGTCTTTTCATTTATTTGAGTCGTCTTCAATTTCTTTCACCAATATTTTATAGTTTTTCACTGCACAGATGTTTCATCCCCTTATTTAAACTTATTCCTAAATATTCTATTTTTTGAAGTTATTATATATGGGCTTGTTTTCTTAATTTATCTTTTGGATAGTTTGTTGTTGGCAGACAGAAATAAAATGAATTTTTATATGTTGATTTTGTATCATGCAATTGTACCGAATATGTTTATTAGTTCTAATAATTTTTGGATGGAGTTTCTAGGGTTTTCTATATGTAAGATTTTATATAGCTGTGAATACAATTTGATTTCCTCCTTTTTTATTTGGATGGCTTTTATTTCTTCTCTTGTCTAACTGCTCTGGCTAGCATTTCCAGTACTGTGTTGAATAGATGTAGTGAATGGACATTCTCATCTTGTTCTGGATCTTGGAAGAAAATATTTCAGCTTGTATTATTAAGTATAATGTTAGTTTGGTACTTGTTATATATGGCCTTTATTAAGTTGTAGTCCATTTCTTCTATACCTAGTTTGTTGAGAATGTTTACCAAAAAAGATGTTGAATTGTAATCCCCCTTCTGGGTATATATTTCCAAAGAAATTAAAATCAGTATTTCAAAGCCATATTTGGACTCTCATCTCATTGCAGCATTATTCACGGTAGCCAAGATCTGTGTCCATTGATAGACAAAAAAAAAAAAAAAAAAAGAAAATGTGATATATATACACAATAAAATACTATTCAGCCATAAGAATAAAATCCTGTCATTTGCAGCAACATAGATGTGACTGGAGGACATTATGTTAGGTGAAATCAGTCAGGCACAAAAAGACAAATGTTGTATGTTCTCACTTAACATGTGGAATCTTACAAAGTCAAACTCAGGGAAGTATATAATAGACTGGTATTGCCAGGGAGTGAAGGGTGAAGGAAATGAAGAAATGCTTATCCAAAAGATTTAGTTATGCAAGATGAATAAATTCTGAAGACTGATGTACACTATGGTGACTCTAGTTAATACTACATCATATTCATGAAATTTGCTGAGTAGATTTTAAATATTCTCACCTCAAAAAAAGGCAACTATGTGAGATGGCAGGTATGTTAATTATCTTGTTTGTGGTCATTATCATTATTTTACAATGTATCAGAATACAAAAACATCTGTACACTGCAAATATATACAATTTTTATTTGTCAACTACACCTCAATAAAGCTGGAAACATTTTTATTTTTTTCAAATATTTGTTCTTAAAAAGGAACATGAAAGAAGTCATTGTTTAACAGGAAACTGCATCCAAATGAAGTCAATAATTAGTAATAACTAAACATAACAAGTATTTTTAAAGTAATTGAATATAATCTATGAATTTATCCTCCTTTGTGTGAAAGATTATCTTTCAATGAATTAGTAACACCCACGTAAAATCAAATTTTTATTGTAGAAAAAAGAGTGGAAAGAAAGTATGCAATATTATTAAACTGTGTAGAATATTTGCAATTCCTTCTTGTTTGGCCTTCTGGCAAGTCATACAGAAACTAAGAAATCAATTTAACCACAAATTACCAGAGAAGTCATCAGAATTGCATGTATGTAACTACAAGAGCTTTTGATGTTATGCTGATATCAATAACTGGAGCTATACTTACCACTAAGGAGAAGATCTTGACTCAAGCAGAGATTCATGGTGAGCTGTAAGAAACACTCATCCACTTCCCTGAAATGTGGGGTGAGATCCAGTGAGAGTCCCAAAGCTAAGTAAATTTGGATTTGGGAAGTAATTACTAAGTTATCATTTTCTCTAAGACGTAATTTTGAATAATATGTTTATATACAGTTATCGATAACACTGACTAAACTAAGTATTACTAATCATATATATAGTATATATAATATAATTTTAGAAATGTAAAAATTGTTGAGAATAATTCAGGTACAAAACATACGTATGCCATACCTATGACAAAGACCATTGTTGCGGGCTAAATTCTGTCCCCACAAAAAGAAACACTGAAGCCCTAACCCCTAGTACCTCAGAATTTTATCTTATTTGGCAGTAAGGCCTTTACAAAAGCAATGGCATTAAAATGAAGTCATCAGAATGAACCCTAATCCAATGTAAATTGTGTACTTATAAAAAAGAGAAATTTTTGAAATAGAGATACGTACACAGGAAGAGTGCCATGTGAAGATGGAAGTTTTGCTGTCCGAAGCCAAGGAACTGCCAGAAGCCAGTAGAGATCCTACCGTAGTTACTTCCAGGGAGAGTGTGACCCGGCTGACACGGATTTCAGACTCTGGCCTCTAAAACTGTACATAATACATTTCTATTGTTCTAAGCCATCCAGTGTGTGGTACTTGGTTATGGCAACTCTAGCAAAGTAATACAGTCATGATTTCATTATTTCCTGAACTAGAACACACTGCAACCAAGAAAGTAGTTATTCCTTTAGGTAGTGGAATTCTGATTAAATATTAACCTACCAAATGCTGGCATTTCAAACTCAAACCTTAAAACTTTAAACCTTAAAACCTTAAAACTCAAACCTTAAAACTTAAATTCATTTTATTCATAGATTATAATACGCAAATGCAAATTGAAAACATTAGGTATCTCGAGCCTTCTGGGTAGCCTGTTATTAAACATTGAATCAACTGTATAGCTGAATGACCCACTGCAAATTTTTGGCTTTCAGTGGGATGTTGTGGTAAATGGATTCTAAATTAGTATTCCAAATTTTTAGAAATAAAAAAACTTGTATGTTAAAAAAATTCCAAACTGGTGGCACTGCAAATGATTTAAAACTGACTTTTAAATAACTTGTTTTTCTAACTTTTAATGAATGTCTTTTATCTGTCTCAGTTAATCAGTGCAAAACGTCCTCCATGGCTGGGCTAGTAAAGTTTATGTACTAAGATATTTTGTGGAATGGAAGTGAGGCTTGCTCTGTGTTGCTGCTCTATCATTAAGTCATTTGGAGTATGTTGAGTTAAAACAAACGTATTATAATTTTTATCATTATTACTGTATAGTTATTATTTCTTTAGGCAATGAAAGTGCAGAAATATTTACTTTTATGGCTTAAATGCCAAATTATTTAATCTTTTAATGTTATTTGCAAAATGTGTGGCCTCGAATGGAAATTTTCACTAACTTTGTTAATGCGGGGCATTTTTAACCACTTCTACTCATATACCAAACCCTGCACAAAATAAGATGATGAATTAGGAAGGAAATGCTGTTAAGAGAATTACTATAAACATGAGGAAACTATTAGACCAGAGTTTTCAGTAGTCTAAAATTCTGAGATTTAATTTTTAAATGATGAAACATCCAATAAGCCAAATGACTCTGCATAAACATGTACATGGAATAAATTATTCCAAATGAAAGCACGGATGTTATTTGTTCAGCTGTTTTAGTGGTTGGAACGTTAGGAACAAAAGCTATTATTGTTCGATGTATTTTTTCACAGGAAATAGACAGTGGCAAACATACAGTAGTTCAACACATGAGATCAGAGACATGGTTTTTATAGTAAACCAAGAACAGATGTTGGAACGATTCAAGACCTTTACAGAAATTATTAGTTATGTTTGCCTTTGAAAGCAAAGAAAGTTTACAGAGACTCACATATCTTATTATATTAAGAAGCAGACAGGTTTTCAAATCCAAAAGCTTTAATTCATTCAAGCTAAAAGTTTCTGCTGCGTAAATTCTGAATGTGCTACTCAACACTATTGCAAATAATTACCATAAGTTCCATGTTACCCTAGTGCTTTCAAAAGCATGCTTATTTTTGAAAGATACAAAAATTACTGATTCATCACATGCAATCCAAGTAGCCCTATTCAGCAAAAAAAATCATGCAGAAGTAGGACTTATGCCTCAGGTAAAAATCACGATTTAGTTAGAATCATTGAAATCAATTGATTCACAGACATTAAGAAAATGAAATTCTGCAGCTAACTGGAAGACACATTTTTTAAGGTTGAACTAAAAGTCAACAAGTCACCTTTTTCCTATTTATGAAAGGCCTGTATGAAATATTTTGATGACATCAGGATCTCTAAGTCATTGACTCCAAGCTTTTCATTTATCCTCCCCTGCTTCAGGATCTCAGTGTCTTTTTACTCAGTTTAAATTCCATGGAATATCATTATAATCCCTCCTTAGGAGACATTCTCAGTTTTGTTTTGTTTTGTTTTAATTTTCAAATCTATTTATTTATTGTTACTTTAAATAGATGGATAATATTGTTTGTGTTTATTGTGATGTTTTGGGGTATATACACATTTCAGAATAGTTAAACCAAGCTAATTAAAATATGCATGACCTCACATAGTTATTACTTTTGCAGTGAGAACATTTAACATCCACTTTCTTAGCATTTTTCAATGATATATTATATCCTCGTTAACTATAGCCATCATGCTGTACAATACATATGGTGAATTTAATCTTCCTGTCCAATTGCAATTTTATATCTTTTGACCAACATCTCCCCAACATCCCCAGCCTCTTGTAACCACCATTCCACTCTGCTTTTGAGACTGACTTCTTTATTTTCCACATCGACCAGATCATGCAGTATTTGTCTTTTTGTGGCTGATTTTTTCACTTACTCTAATGTCCTCAGCTTCTGTCCTCCTTGCTCACTTCTTGGGCAAAGTCATACCTAGATTAACACCTGGTCAAATCTAATTCAGTTCCTACTTGAACATACTCCTGTACCTCTAAATGTGATTAGAGAAATTGTCCAACTGTGCTGATTAAAGTTATTTTAAGTTCATGACCTCTAATTTCAGATGGAAACTTGGCGCTATCTAGCCATCATTTTCTTAATTAGTTCATTCTCTCAAGGACTATTTCATATTGTCTTCTCTCTAGTCAAATTTCCAGAGACCCTATCCCATCAACACACAGACACTTACACCTTTAGTTGATGACCTTGCTTTAAGCTTCACTGAGAAAATGAAACCAATCAGTAGAGGCTTTACAAAAACTCTACCATCAACTATACCCACTGACCTGCATCTCTACCTACATATGCTACCTTCCTTCCTGTTATAAGAAGGTACATTGTCTTTCCTCTTAGATAAAGCTAACCTCTCAACTTCTGTCCTGTATACTATCTCCTCTACTGCATATACTTTTGAGTTTTGCTCTTTGCATGTTTTTCTGTTCTGTATAAATGTCTTGGTTCATTCCCATCATCATATACATACTGAAATCTCTCCCATCGTAACAACTAATTAATTAATTTAAATTTAGAAACCTACCCCCTCCACCTCATATTATAGTCCAGCTTCTTCTCCAGTTTACAGCAACACTCCCATTTACATCAACACTCAAAAATACTGTTCACTTTATGATGTAGAAAATACACTTTGATAAAGTTTTTTAAAAATAGAACAGTTGCCTAAACTTGCTGTCAGCATATTGATTTCATCCCACCTAATTCTACCTCTCCTCTGAACTATACTTGTTAGTCATCAAGATCTTCATATAGCCAAATACAATGGACACTTTCCAGCAATTTTAAAATTACGTCAGCATATCGTTTCCCCTTCTTTAAAACACTTTTGTAATTTTTATCAAAAGTACACCATTCTCTTTTTGATTATCCTTCTACCTTGCTGGAAACTCCTTCATAGTCTCTTGTGGATTGCTTCCTGCTCATCTTCTCTTTCTCTAAAGGGTAAGATGGTGACCCAGCTCTCAGTTCTTGGGCGTCTTTTTTTTTGTTTTTTTTTTTTTTTTGGTGATATGTACACTCAATTACAATGGATCTCACCATATTTTATGGCTTTAAATACAGTACTACCTACAGATGACTCAAAAGTGTACCTGAAGTACAAATTCTGATTCATATATCTGACTGCCTACTTGAAATATGTACATATTTAATAGATACTTATAACTCAACATGACCTAAACTAAATAATTTTCTCTTCTAAACTTGATTCTACTACAATCTTTCTCATCTGAATAAATGGCTTCTCCATTCACTCTTCTGTTCAGGCCTATGACTGTAGAGCCATACCCGAATTCTGTCTATCTTTAACGCCCACATATCAGCAAAACTTCTTGGGTCTATCATCAAAGCATAACTAAACCTGTATAACTTAACTACCCCCACTAACATCACTCTAGTCCAAGCCCACCATTATTGCTTGCCTGGACTATTATAATAGACTAACTTAACATTCCCTGTTTACACCCTTACTCTTCTAGACTCCATTTGCCGCAAAACAGTAAGAGTATTTCACTTAAAATAAAAGGCAATTATAAACATTCATTTCATCAAGATGCTCCTGTGCCTTACATATCACTCTGGGTAAAAACCCAAGTCTTTTAATAGCCTGTTGATGTGATGGTTTACAAAGAAACATAATCTGGCCGCTGCCTGCATCCTGACTTAGTCTTTTATCAGCTCCTGCTTTACAGGCCTCCTTGCTGTTCTTCAAGCATGTCAAACATGGGCACACATCAGGATTGCATGAGTTTTCTCCTGTTTGGATTGTTCACGCTCTAGATGGATTCATGGCCCCCTCTTTCACCTCCTTCAGTTATCTGCTCCTATGTCACCTTGTTAGAGAATACCTCATTACCCTTCCAGACCTCCTTTTTAAAAGGCAGCCTCCAAATGTATTTTTCTATATTTTTACTCAACATTGGTTTCTTCATGGCATTTATCACTATCTGGCATATATATTAAATATAGATATAGATACATATACAGATAAAGTTTAGTGTCTATTTCTAACTTTAGGATATTAAGTTTATGTGAGAAAATGTTTTGTACTATTTTAGTTAATGTTGTGTCTTTAACATTGAGTGTACTAGTGTCTGGCACATAACATTTATATATTAAATAGCTAAGTAAAATAAATGAAATTGAAATATTATCATGAAAATAGGTTTCTTTTTGAACTGTTGGTAACAGATTGATTTTGGTTAATCTACACATGTGAATAGACAATTACTATCATTTTCTAGCTGTGAGACTCATTTTCTTTACTAATTTCTATATAAAACAGAAAATACTGCTACTGTACTTACTAATAAGACTGAGCTAATTATTTTTATTTACATTAGTTTGTTTAAGAAAAAACTCTGAGAATAGTGCCTGCAAAACAGAAAGCACTCCATAAATGCTGGTTTCTAGCCTTGCTACTACTATTAAGCACATGAAGAATAAATCATTCCAAAGTTCAACTAAATAATTGTTTCAGTCAATATTCTCCATGCCGACAATGCAATTGATTGGATTTTTCAGAATCTTCCCATATAACTTCTAGACATAAATACTCTTGATAAAAGTATATCTTGCAATAGAAAAGATGCAGTTACAAAATCCTAACAATGAAAAATGATGTAATTGATAAATCGCTGCTTGGTTACAAATTAGTAAATAATGTGAAATAAGACAAGTGCATGGCAATGCACTATATTTTCTTGTAAGCATTAGGAAATGCAGCAGACTTTCCTTCAGCAACTCTATCATTATTCGAATAATTCAAGCTGAATGAATTATAATTTAATACTTTACAATAATCACTGCTAACAGCAAGCTGAAGTCTGCACATTAAATAAAATTACCTGAGTTTTTTCCTTTTGTTACCAACACTTCAGAATAACTTATTTATGTGTCTATGTAGATATACATATATAGTTACATAAATGTGTATATTTGTTTGTATATGCATATACATGCAAATATGCATACCTATTAATAAAATATTATCAAAAAATACTAAAATGAATTAAATATATCAAAATTATGTTTTATTTTCCCATATTATTGTCAAAATACAAATTAGGAGATGGGAAAATAGGCTTTAGAGTTAGACTTAGTCTCATATACCAGCTCTATCCTTACTGTCACTTACTTTCACTTACTCAGATAAGATACAGTAGCTACATGATCCTTAATTTCCTAATCTATAAAAGTACCTTGTTAAATTATCCCACACATAGTAGGATTATTTAATGATGTAAAACTTGTGAGTATGTAAAATAGTAGTACCTGGTATGTAACAATAAGACAGTGCATATAAAGAAAAGTAATTCAATGAACACAAAGAGACAAGCCATTTTCAAGAAACATACTTGAATAGAAGAAACAATTAGTTTAACTCTGAGTTACAGTTCTATTAATTAGTCAACTTTTTAAAAATCTGCCTTTAACTTTTTAAAAAGTAAGTTAGCCAGTATCTCTCAATAAATGTATTGAGTAATTTTTATTAGGCTTCTATTCAATACATTTGTCGAAAGATCTGGCTAACTTACTGATGAATTTTTTGCAATGTTCTGATGATCTGCAAAATTATCTCAGCATTAGAAATCCTGATAAAAGTTATCTTGAAGGAATTTACAATTACTATTGTAATTGAAGAGTTAAAAGTGCAATATTTTAGAATCTAGGAAAAGCACATTACTTGTAACAGAATGAAGCAGTTTATAAATAACTTTCTCTTATTAAAAAAGTTAATCAATTGAATGTTTAAGTGTATTTAATTTTAGTGTAATAATAATTTAATCTTGGCAAACTACATATTCCTTATATTTTACTTTTTTTAATTTTGAAAAGATTGATAAAATTAATTGGCATGTAAATGATCTAGAAGACTATCAATAATTACAATTATAAAAGAATTTGAAATATTTTGGGAAAATTATGTACTATTTATGAAAAAGTGCAGTAAAGCTTGGAAGCAAGAGAGGGAGAAGAAAACAAGGGGAGGGAAGAACCAGTAGGGAATGAAATGACAAAAAGAAAGAAATAGGAAAGAAAGAACTGACAGATGAAGAAAAGGTCAACTTCCTTACGCAAAATAACATTATAAATTAGTGGAATCACAATTAATGATATTTATCATATCTAACAAATATTCCAAATCAATAAATAAGCAACATGGAGGAACATGGAGAAGGATGCATTAATAAATAGCTAATTCTCAAGTGTGACACAGTTTCCAAGCACACCTGCTTATCTGCATGTGACCCCTTAGACATGTTCGTTTATCAAAACGAAAGATATTTTCCAAGACTGTGCTATTGTACTTTATGTGATAGACCACGGGAGTGTAGAATGACCTAGAAATGTGTTTGTTCTTAGTAAGTACGGAAAACACAGTTCATGTGACCTTTAGAATGACTGTTATAAACAATTGACATAACAAGTAAGTTTAACATTTTGAGGCTCTACTTTTCTGCATTTTTCTTATAAACACCTAAATACAATACATAAAGGAAAAGGATTTCATTTCTAAAACTGTTGTAGTAAGCTTATAAATTTCTGCTCCACACAGCTTTCATGCCTCCCAAATTAACACCACGGGTGTCTGGTTTTGGTTTTTCTTCCAGTTTCAGAAAATTGTATGCATTGGTATCTAGTTTAAGTTTCAAAATACGAATTTGGGGGAAAACAAACATGGAGACCATAACATTCTCTACCAAATTTCTGCACTTCACACAAGGAAGCAATGTTGCTAACAATGTACATAATGGCACTCAGTCCATGAGTCAGGGAACCAGTGTGAAAATTCTGCCTATTGCTGAGAATGTCTATTTTACTTATTACTCAAGAACAGAGGAAATAATCACTGGGTGATTCTGATTCTTGGGATTTGAACACAGACTAAAACTCTGTTTATTACATAGTTGCCATAAACATCCATTTTTATAATTCTAACATAATACAGCCCTCCATAGAAGAAGTAAATAATAGTATCATAACGAATAATAATATTCAGAAAGTGCTTTCAGAAAGTGCGGCAATGTATCAAACTAAACCAACATGATTATGTTTATTTGAAATTTATGTATTTCTATTTTAAATATGAAATAAGAACAATATTATTGTTTGTTTAATATACAAGTCATTTGATTTTTCTTTTCTATGAAAGTAAAAATTTGTCTTATAATGAGTTTCAAACTCTAAAATTCGATTATCAAATACAATTTTCAGTGGATATGTCAATTAATCTTCTTTAAATTATATTGGAGTTGATACTGGAGAAAGTGATGCTATTCGGGCAAAAATTGCATTTTATTGACAAATTATTGAAGACAGAAAAAAATAAAGTTATCGCTTCCAAAATTAATCGTGAGAAACATATAATATAAAAAACCTGGAGTGTCACTTTAAAAATTGAGTTTCTTAATACAGTAACATCAAGAACATTTAAATTATGACTGAAAAAATTAGAATTTACATTTTCATATAATGTAAATAATGTCTTAATCATTCTAACATTATTTTAAGTAATATTATCTGGTTCAATGAGGTCTCACTCTAAGAATATACTTCATATCAAATTTTGTATGGTAAAAGTATAGATAAGTTAGAAAATCTAGAAATAATCCAATTCAAAATCTGAACATAAGACATATTCTGAGGCTAGAAGTATTTTAAGTATTCATTATAGATATAAATTTGGATTAAAATTTTAATATCTATTAATTTATAAACAATATTAACAAGAAATTATCAAAAATGATACTAATCTCTGTAGACAACTATCAATTATTCAGCTGGACCTTTCCATACATATTATTTACATCTGTAAAATGTTATATGTAGAATCAATAATATTTTCCCAGGTATCGTCATTTCAATTATGGAAACACATGTTATGGAAAAACAAAATTTCATTGAATGATAATGAATGCAATACTTAAAAATTATTAATGCTATTTATGAAAATCTTCTGTATTTCGTACATACTATGAACACTCCACAATTTAAATAAATATAGAAAATTTAAAATAAAATATTATAATGTAGTATTCAGTATCCACTAGAAACATGTAAACAAAATTTATTGTTTTTAATGTATTGAACAACATATTTTCTATATTTATCATATAATAATTATAGTTGCATTCATCAGCCTTAAATATAATTTATATTAACCTTGGGTATCTTAAGATATAAATAAAATGGAACATTATTGTGCTTATTTTTCTTTCTACTTTTTACTAATCCTAATTATAAGACAAATGCTTACATACAGACATACATATTAAAGAAGCAGTGTTTAAGTTATAAGGCCAGATGGTATCTGAGAAAAATATAGCAATCATGCCAACCACATAAAAGAAAAGTTAGCTCCTGAGTATTTTGTAACCAGTTAGAGCAAAGTTGGCAGAATTTTTCTGAAAAGAGCCAGATAATAAATATTTTAGGCTTTGTAGGCCACATAGTTTCTTTTGCAGCTACTCAACTCTGCTATTATAGGGAGGTAAGAGCCACAGACAAATGGGCAAGACTCTGTTCCAATACGACTCTATTTCCAAAACAGGATATGAGCCAGATTTGCCCTGTGGGACATAATTTGCAAACCTCTGGCTTAGAATAACAAGAAGCATGTTTACAGCTTTTGGAAGATTTAAAAGTTGTTATGAAGTTCAACAAAAAGAGTGGTCAGTAAAAAAATAAGTAAGTAAACAATATTACAACACAGTATTCCTTTCTCTCTCGCTCTCTCTTATTTTTCTTTTTTCTTTCTTTTTTTTTTTTTAGACAGAGTCTGTCTCTGTCACTCAGGCTGTAGTGCAGTGACATGATCACAGCTCACCACATCCTCAATCTCCTGGGCTCAAGCCATCCTCCCACCTCAGCCTTCTGAGTAGCTGGCACTACAGATATGTGCCACCATCCCAATTAATTTTTTAAATTTTTTTTGGTAGAGACATGGTCTTACTATGCTGACCAGGCTGGTCTGGAACTCCTGGCCTCCAGCAATCCTCCCACTGGTATTTATTTCTATTATAAAATTTGGAACCTAAACTTGAGGTAACCATAGTGTTCATGCTTTTTGTCATAATGTGTAATATCTCAACCTTCACTGAAATAATCAAACCATTTCAAGGTTATAGAACCAGGCTTGCTTGGGTTTTTACTGAGCATATATGTGAATGAGTATCAATCAAGGAGGCATGGACAAAGGTAAGCCTTTCTGAAACCCTTTGGCTCTTCATTATATTTTTCCACTCTATGCTTCATGAATGAAAGTGAGCTTGAGAAAGTCTCATGCTTGATGGAAAACTATTTTTACAGGATATCTTTGTCCAGAAACAAAAAGTATACCAGAAATGTTTACCTTCAGGTGAGTGAAGCTTTTAAAATTTGTTCTCCTCTGTAAAGCAGAACTGGTGAGTTAGCACCATGGATACCACACAAAGGTACATACCAAACAGTCAGGAATAGACAGTAATTGAATGATAGCATCTTAAAATATATAGAAGCTCAATTTCATCCTTACCTTGTGAAGGACATTTCTAAGAAGATTTTGAAAACCTTTCAAGTGAAATCAGAACAGGCAATTATAGTGTCCCAGAACATCTGATCATCTGATTCACAGGACCTTTAAATAATAACTGTAAACATACCAGCAATTATATATATAATAAATAAATTTATATAAATTTATATAATTTATATATAATTTTAATTTATAAATACGTTTATAAATTTATTTATAAACGTATTTATAAATTACAATTTATATAAATTATTTATATAAATAAATTGTATATATATATTTCTCCATATATATATTTGGGGGAAAAAACTATAAAATAGAAGTTTTATGAAACCAATGAAACATTAAAATCCATACTTTTCAACTAAACATTCAGAAAATTATTAAAATATCTTCTGATATCCTAATGAGCTATCAAAAGATACGGCTGCTCACTATTCACAATAGCAAAGACTTGGAATCAACCCAAAGGTCCATCAGTGACAGATTGGATTAAGAAAATGTGGCACATATACACCATGGAATACTATGCAGCCATAAAAAAGGATGAGTTTGTGTCCTTTGTAGGGACATGGATGCAGCTGGAAACCATCATTCTTAGCAAACTATCACAAGAACAGAAAACCAAACACCGCATGTTCTCACTCATAGGTGGGAACTGAACAATGAGATCACTTGGACTTGGGAAGGGGAACATCACACACCAGGGCCTATCATGGGGAGGGGGGAGGGGGGAGGGATTGCATTGGGAGTTATACCTGATGTAAATGACGAGTTGATGGGTGCAGCACACCAACATGGCACAAGTATACATATGTAGCAAACCTGCACGTTGTGCACATGTACCCTACAACTTGAAGTTTAATAATAATAAATAAATTAAAAAAAAAAAAAAAAAAAAAGATACGGCTGCAATGAACACAAGAAGCCAAATTCTTCCCTAAATATTTTCATAGGAATAAGAAGATAGGAGATATCATAAGTTATTTTTAGAAAACATATTATTTATTAAAGGTCAACCCAACAATTTTAAATCTATATATGATAAAAATAATAATAAACTACATAAAAATATAAAATAGCAAACTACATAAAAAATAATAATAATAAACTACATAAAAATGCATAAAAATATAAAAATATTTTACCACTGCTCCAACAGATAGAATTAGAATGATTCAAAGTTATATGCCAAACAATAGCAACTCACTAGAAGTGGCATAACTATAACAAAAATTATTGTAAGCCAAAAAAAAAAAGGAAGGTGGTTGAATTTGTGGCTATGAAATCTGATGCTTGACCAAAGATTGGTTTGGTTCATCAAGCATCTCTCTTACTCTCTCCAATCTTCAGTTCTGCTTTCCTATGCAATAGTTCCATTCTCCAGAAAATGTCCCACGCATGGTAAATAGTCTTTTATAGCTTCAGGCTCATTGAATCCTTTTAGTTTGTGATCTTAAAAAAGAGAGACTCTTTTCTACTAGCACCTACTGCAACACATGCAAAAGGAATATGTTTCATCCTACTTGAGTAAATGCCCATTTATAGAAAAGTATTCTGTCCAGAGAAATTGGGTTATTTAGGTCAGCTGACTAAGGTCATTTTTTCTACATACAATCTATTAAATTCATTTGGGTGGAGATACAAACTCACTGTAATATATTTTCTTTCTTTCCTGCTTCTCTATCGAGCTTTCACCTTCAGTTTCTCCTACTTCTACTATTCCTGTTTTGGTACATTTTTTTCTTTTTCTTTTTTTTTTTTGGAAGCATTTCAGATTTGATTTTGCTACTTTGCCTGGAGTGGTCTTCTTTAGATATGACTGTTCAGACATATTTGTGTGTTTTCCCAAACCTGTCTGGCAAGAACATAACTTTGAATTGTCCCTTATTCATCCCCTCAGCTTTAAGTGAGATCCATCCCACATGTGAACCACACCCAGGCCATGGGCCATGTCCCTGCTACCCAAGAAGGAATCCCGGGCATTTGTTCAGTTTTCTCTTCTGATTTTGCTTCCCCCACCTCCACTACTTCCTTGTGTAAGACACTATTAACACCAAGCTGTATCAGGTTTAGTAAGGAAATAAGTTAATTTTGTTACCCAGAATAAGTCTATTGTCTCTCCACCACATGGTTGATGACAACTATACTCCTCTTCCTCTTGTCCAAAATCTTGTTGTCAAGGTGAAGGATTCCCACAAAAATGAATGGCAAAGGTATTTTTGTCAATGAATTAATCAGACTTTAAAAAAATACCCTTAATAAAAGTAGAAAACATTAACTATATATATATATATATCAGTTTTATTGCTGAAAATTTGAAGAATTGATTTTCTCTATTCTTCTTCTACATGACACTATGCAACCAGGAACTACTGTATAGTAAAATGCTTTTTTCTCCTTAACACTGAATTTAGAAATTTTTTGGAAATCATTTTATGCCCATATGTTAATATAATTATGTATTTGCATATGTACTATGTACTGGGGACATTCTTCACTATTCAGCAGTATCTATTTGTGATCAAAATTCAAATACTCTGAAGGTTACAACTACTCATATTCATGGTTATTATGCCCTCTTGGTTGATTGATGTGTAATGAAAGAACTTTCTCTGATAAGAAAGTGAGGCAGGTGAGGGTTTAAATGGTCTTTGAGAATTAAGACCTGCCTTGGAGATTGTAATACTGAAAATCAAATTACACTGGATACTTCATTTTTCTCTCCTTTTGCTTCCTCAAATATGCATGTATACCTGAATGAATGGATGGATGAGCATATAGAACATAAATGAGAGAAATATTTCACAAAGGATAAAGGCTAGAGATAGATATGCAGTTTTCTAAATCTATAGCCATTTTATTATTTATTCATTCCAGAATAGTCATTTTATTATTTATTCGTTCAATAAATTGGTATTTGAGTATCCACCAGGTCCTGGTGATATTCTAGTCCATCAATTGAATTACAAATACCATAGACATGGTCTATAATCTCATGCTTCTTCCATTCTCATGAGAAAGATAGTAAATAAAGAAGTAACTACGCAAAACAAGCAAAATAATTTTAAAGAGTGACAAGTATTCAGACAAATAAAACAATTGAGATAGAGATCTTTTGGAGCAAGGGAGTATTTTTAGATTAAGTGTTCAGAGAAAGCTTCTCAAAGGAGGTAATATTTCTACTGAGATTGGAATGACAAGAACAAAGTATTTGTGTTAAGATCTAGAGTTGAAAATCCACTGTTTCAAGTGTACAGTCCTTCATTATTTTGTCCTTCATATATATTAACCTCAATCAAAGCTCAGAGTCACTTTGCCAGTGATTTTCTCTGCCTAACATTGCAGCTCATGCAGGAGATCAGGTGTCTTAGGAGAGAATGAAATTAGTAGATGTGGAAAGAAGTAGGTAGAGAAAAAATGATATTAAATATAGAAAAATATATTAAGCAGCATTGCTGGAAAATGCTGTAACAGTGTTGGAACTACAAAGGAATCAAGGATTGCTCTTAGTTTTCTGGAAAAAGAAATGGATGTTGCTATGTAGTGACATGAGAAATTATTGAAGTAAGTTGTGGGGTTTCTTATGGAATAGTAGAATTGCAATAGAAATTTAGTTCTCTATGAGAGTTTTTAATTTAAGATATCTATTAGATATCTTACCTTCCTACTGTCTCTCTTATCTAACCGCTGTTCTTAAATTAATTATTATGAATTCCCATCTTATTTCACCCTACCACAATTGGTCTAGACATGGGCAAGTGATGTAAACTGGACCAATCAGGCCAAGAGTCTAGACATGTATTTTATGATTGGAGGGAAATGAATCTTAGAATGCTCTAATATTGTGGATGACAGACCATAGAGCAGGAGGAGAAAGTGGTCCTTGAAAGCAGGGGGAGAAAGTGGTCCTTGATGAGCTGAGTCAGCTAACTCTGATTCATACCACCACTGGATCTGTGTGTAAAATATAAATCTTCTCTAATGTTTAATCCAGTTGGGATGAGGAATTCTGTTACCTGCAGCCAAAAGCTCCAAACTGATACAGAACCCAAGATATGAAAGGACTCTGCCGCTGTGGCTATCATTCAGCTGTGTCTCCAAAGGTCAAATGTGTAGCGTTCTTATCAACAAATGATAAATATATATATATATTTGAGACTGAGTCTCGCTTTGTCACCCAGACTGGAGTGCAGTGGCACAATCTCTGCTCACTGCAACCTCTGCTCCCAACTAAGCCATTATCCTGCCTCAGCCTACCGAGTAGCTGTGATTACAGACACCTGCCACCACGCCCAGATGTTTTATTTTTTTATTTTTAATACAGACGAGGTTTCACCAGAGACTGGCCAGGCCAGTCTCGAACTGCTGACCTCAGGTGATCTGCCGCCTCGTCCTCCCAAAGTGCTGGGATTACAGGAGTAAACCACCATTCTTACCCAAGATTTTGTTTTTCATTGCACTAAAAATGCAAACATGGATATAAAAATTGTCATTTATTCCTAGGACCTAGAATATTTCCCTTGGTTTGCAAGATACTTATTTCTCTAGATTAGTGTTTCTCAGCCTTAACCTACTGATGTTTCAGGCTGAATAATTCCTTGTTGTGGCAGACTATCCTGTGCCTAGTGAGATATTTAGCAGAATTATCTGCTTCCACCCAGCAAAAGCCAGTGGGAAGTCTCCCCTTTCCTCATTTAGTTGTGACAACCAAAATTTATCCAGATATTGTCCATAAACCCTGGGTGGCATAATTGCCCATTACTCTAGATTGATCCAGAAGCATCCCAAGAGTGAGTGACTGGTAATAAATTCTGATTTTTGTTTTCCTTTGTGCTTCCTAACATTTTAACATATGCCCCTTTTTGGAATATTTTTAAAAATCACCCTATAGAATTGTGTGAACAGGGATAGAAAATACTAGCTCTACTTGTTTGATCCTACTACTATTAAAGTAGATTATGGTCTGACTAAGCATATACGAGGAGCCAGTCTGATTAAGATAATAAGGTAGCAGTGAAAATCACACCCTCCACTTCACATGTTTGTCCCTGAACTTGATATTTTTCAAATGCAAGTCTCAGGGCAGTCACACTTGTTCAAAAAACTAAAGGAACAATTAAATGCCAGGTCCATTTACACCATAGGTATAGTCCCTAGGGGGAGAACTGTTTTAAGAGTTACTTTTGTGTAATGCATTTGTAATTATACAATTTGAGGACAACAACACCAACAACATAAAAAATCATATCTATAAAAACGCAGACTTTTGTAGGTTATTTAAAAAATATAATGCTTAACTACTTGCATATAAAACGTGTAAATAATTGGTATTAGTTTTCTAAAAATGATTTCTTATAGCTATATATTGAAGGACAAAAATTCCAATTAGTGATCTAGTTAATTCTTTTATCATATTAGGTTATGGCAATAAAGACCTAATTAATATAAATAATTGGACTATTTAAATTGAAAGCAAAGTGATACAAATAACAATTCCTTAAATCTAGGGACTTGCATATGTAGATACAGACAACCCCATTTTCACAATCAATTTGTTCTATTTTTACCTTATGAATTACATCCTTTTTATAAGAGATCTGCAAGGTCACAAAATGAAAATGAAAGTCTACTTCTGTGAAATCAGCTCAGAAATTTTACAAAAGGCCTTAAAGTAATAAATCATGACTCACAGAATGTCAGGAAATTGAAGAAGTATACACCTCATTTGAAAGAACATCTTGTTCATTCTGAGAAGTTATAACAAAGCTTTCAGTTCTGACTTAAAATTGACTATTTTTTGCCTTCATTTCTTGGTATAGTTGTCATAGAGTTGTTTAATTATGTTCCTCTTCTTTCTATTATAACAGCAAACTCTTTTAGTAATAACTTGCTAAATATTAAAAGCAGTCAATAACTATATTGCGGTGTTAAAAATAGCATGGTCCTATTTTTTAAAAATTCATTCAACAGAAAGAAATCTGATAAGCATAGCTTCAAGATCTGCAAAACAACTTTATGGAAAAGAGTTCATTACATTTTTGTGGTTATTATATTTTGAATATCCAATCTGAATTTTTAAAATTCTTAACAAGCTTTTAAAATTATGCTTAGTTTTAATATATTGAATTCCTGTCTTTCTCTTACTTATCATTTTATATAAAGCCTGTTTTCCCCAATTAACTATACAGTAAAGAATGATAGGTACAAGGAAAAGGATCAGTAAAATTAAGAAAATATTATGGGGCTGGAGTGTCCTTTGAAAAAAGCATGACATAATTTCTATTATTTACTCAGTGTCTATAATGGCATATTAAAATGAGCAAAACATTGAAGGGAGTCATCAACAAAAAAGTACAATTTCAACTTATTCTCGAAGGATTTTAAGATTTTAATAGTTCAGTAGCCCCTTCTTAATCTACAAATGATACATTCCAAGACCCCCCACCTCCAGTGGATACCTGAAACTGTGAATAGTACCAAACCTTATCTATCTATCTATCTGTCTATCTATCTATCTATCTATCTATCTATCTATCAATCATCTATCAATCTATCTGTATATCTATACACATTATATTTTCTCCTATGCATACATACTCATAATAAAGTTTAATTGGCAGATGAAACCTCTTCAATAATCTCATATTTTTCTGGGCGAACTTATTTCTGAATCTGCGTAACCATTTCCTTGCTTGCAATAAATGGCTAAAGTCTTCATATAGGCTCAATGTCTTCTGGCACAACCATTGCCATAACTGGAACACATTTCTGTTCATGTCTTTCACCCACAAATTTAATGCTTTCTCCACCTTAACTAAGCACTTATCACATGCTGTGGCTCTAACTTTTGCAGTTTTAGGTGCAACAGCAAAACTAAAACAAATTTATTTCTCCTTCCCAATTTCATAGGTAGATTTTTTCTTCCTGTAGATATTAGCAACTTCAGCATATCATTTTTCTTCCTTTTTCATTAAGTCAAAAACTTTTACCTATTCACTTAACGGATGAGCTTTATGGCTTCTCTTTAGTATATCAGAATTGCCAGGTTCACTACACATGCACTTTGGGGCCATTAAGTAAAATAATGGTGACTTGAATACAGCACTGCCTTACCATGACAGTCTGCCTGATAACCAAGCCGGCTACTAAGTGATGAAGAGCGGGTAGCATAGACAGTGAGCAGACCTGGTCAAAGGAAGGATTCACCTCCCTGGCAGGACGCAACCAAAGAGCGAGAGATTTCATCACTGTACTCAGAATGGCATGCAATTGGAAACTTATGAATTGTTCATTTTTGGTATTTTTCATTTAATGTTTCAGACTGCAAGTGACTGAGGATAACTAAAAACCAAAGAAAGCAAAATCACCCATAACGAGGGACTGCTGTAAAAGTAAGATTTTAATAGTAAGAGATGTGTGAGTGTGTGTCCTGCGCGCGCACGCACAATGGGTATGGATATGTAAGGGGGCTACTGTAGAAGAGGTGGGGAGTAAAAATAAAGTTCTGCTTGTGAAGTCAGATTGAAGAAAATATTTCCAAATTACCCAACAATAGCAGTTATTAGGAAAATTTAGTGGCATTTGATGACTGAATGCATATATCGATGAGTTGAAGGGGAATATACAAGGTTTCAGAATCTGTTCACTTTTGTTTTGATTCTGAAAACAAGAGTAGAAGAAACACATTTGCAGGGGATATGTGTGGTTTGTTTGTTTTAGATTTCTTGGATTTGGGGGATTTAGACAACAGTGAAACATTGAATGATCACAGTTAAGGGATGGTTGTAGATAAAGAATAAAAACAATTAAAACTTTAAAAGATTTGTTACGTTTATACAGATGTTAAAAAGTTATAAATGAAGCTGTTAAAAGGTATAAATGAAGAAAGAATGTCTCTTAAAAGTTCTACTTCTTCATCAACCTAATATCAGAAGATAAAGCAAGTTGTGATATATCTGCTTCTTTAAGAGAGGAAATAATATAAATCATAGATACATGACTAGTAGCATCATACAAGTCTATTGTCGCTTAATATGTATTTTGAAGTGGAAGCTTTTTATTACTGGTTAATACTGATTATGCCATAGAAGAGTGTTCAATATTATATGCTTTAACAGCTAAGGAAGGTGTACATTAATGAAGGTACATCTTACATTTAAAAATAAATTTGCTGTCGTTCTAAGAAAAATATATAGAATTAGTTTTTGTCCTTTCAAATTTATTCTCTGAGATGGAGAAACTAACTTGAGTTTATGGAACACATATCAAGATTGACTGGAAATTCCAGTGTTAGTCCTGTGGAAGTAAAAGGCCTCATGCATGTTTTCTTGAATTCTTTGGTAGGAAAAATAGACTCAGATTCTCAGGTCACCTATAAAAAATCACCTCAGGGATCCTGGTTCTATATATGCTTGTTGCTGTGAAATTTACTCTCTAATCTTATTTCCCCAATAAAATAAGAATCAATGAGGGTATACATGAATGTAGTAGATTTTACTTAGTATTTTGAGTGTACAGAGAAGAGAAGTTTATGTGATAATTGTAAACAGCTTCAGAAACAACTTTGGTAACAAATTATGTTCTTAAAATGCCTTTTGACTGCATCATACCAAAAAGAGAGTTTAATATGGGCCTTTATATTATGTAAAAACCACCTTTTATACCATCTTGCTGATTGCTTTATTTTTCATCTGCTCCCTTTCAATAATAATAAAATTAATATTTTTTTAAAAGTCTCCTATAATGATTTCTGTTTGAACCATTTAATTATATCTATGTTAGTCTCATTTTCCAGCCCAATGAGGTTATTTCAATTTTTCGTTGTTCTTTTTTTTTTTTTTTCCACAGTGTCTTGCTCTATCGCCAGGCTGGAATGCAGTGGTGCAACCTCAGCTCACTGCAACCTCTGCCTCCCGGGTTGAAGCAAGTGTCCTGCCTCAGCCTCCGGAGTAGCTGGGACTATAGGCACAAACCACCATGCCCGGCTAGTCATTTCATTTATTCTATACAAAAATTCTATTGCCTACAAGATATATATGGACTGCCAATAAAGTGAAAATATATACAAATAAAATCTTCTAATAAAATGTGAAGGCATCTTTGAATGTTGTGTCAACACGTACTTAGAAATGTTTAATTGAATGTCTATTAAATGAACCTCAAAGGGTTTCATGTTTGCAGTAGAATCCTGGGCCCCTCCCGCTAAATTCTAGTAGCACCTTCAATGATGTGATAATCAAAAAAGCCTAAAAATGTATAAAAGGCATCATGCAGTGGGTAATACCTTGCCTTTGAGAACCATTTGTTTAAGACAGCATAAGACAGCTTGTAGGGAATCTCCATTCCCCCAGAATACTTGGGAGGTTGCCTTGAAAGAAAAGAAAAAAAGGGGACCTTCCCAGAGGGCAAATTCAGAAAAGGCAGAATGTCAAACACAAAATTTTTCTCCAATGGTAGGAAGTAAGATATTAATTATATTTGTTATAAACTAGGTATCTGGTTCTTCTTATTTTAAAGTGGGAGTGTTTATTATTGGTATAAGGCCTCATCTGTACTCTCGTAGATATAGAATATGTATATGTTCTTCTAATATATAGAAGGCATAGAATAGAAAGTAATTTAACTTAAATTTATCAACCAGGTGTTAGGCAATAAAAGATTACATCTGTACATGACTGAAAAGAATACGCGGTCACCAAGAGACCCTAGACTTGCAGGTTAATCAGAAAATAGAGATTTTAGGTTGTATTATTTTGGGTAAGGTGTCAGTGCATTTTGGATCCGAAAATGAAATTGCGCATGCATTTCTATAAGGAAAACAATTTGTATAGATGTTGGGTACTTAAAGGGGTGGACCCACATATGTGTTTCCTAGCAAGCACTTTCCATTTATTTCAATAACAATAGCTGGGGGTTGCTCTGACGTAGCTCTGCCTTATTCATTTTCCATTATATCATTTGAAGTGGATTAAACTCCAGCAGACACAGAGTTATGCAAATAAACCTGGATATAAGGCTGTGCAGATAAATTAGTCAGACCCAGTGGTAGAAGAGGAGATGTATATTATGGCACCTGAATTAGATAAAACAATTCTATATTTTTCAGATATCCTAGAAGCTACTGTGAAAACCTACTTCAGTTGAATTGGGTTGTGTAGATGTGAAGATTGGAAAGGCTTTAGACACTTTCAAACCAGATAGAAAGAGTTAGCAACTCTTTGAAGGGAGCTGTGGAGCTCCCACATACATTCATGAAGCAAACCTAAGAAAGTTGGAATATAGAGCTGGAGAGAAAGTAGGCTCCTGGTACCCTGAAAGGGCAGGAAAATTAAGCCACCTTTGAAACCCATTTTATTTCTGAGATTTCAGTTACATTAGCTAATAAGTCCCTCTTTAAAATCTGAGTCATGTTGAATGTGATTTTGGTCACTTGCAACTAAAAGAATTTCAACTGATTCAAGCTGCTCTTAGATCTTCCAGGGGTAGGAAGAGTAGAAAAGTTTGGGAAAGCAGAGCTGTCATGGCTGGGACTCAATGCCCTTTTCAATGAGAATAATGCGCAAGTTACTTGACTTACCTTCTCTTCCCCCAACAAGGTTTCATAGAAAGTAACTCATAAGCTCAGACCTCACCCTCCTTCACCACTCCCCTGCTCCTAACCTTCAAAATCTAACTGAGTGGAGATGGGATGGTGCTGGTGTGTATGGGGACTAGCGGGGTTGGGGGAGGGTGTCAGACATGGGCCTAAATTCTGTAATCTCTAATGGTCAAAGTCCAATTGTATTTCTATATCTCTATACATTACATATTTCATTAAAATTTATTTGAAGAAAAATAATATTGAGTTACTTAAAAATATAAGAGATGCAACCTTTTAAAAACTACAGTATCCTATTCTGTAACTCAGAGATGTTCATTTTTATGCCAAAGACACACATCTGTATGCTTGAAAGCAACAAAACAAGACACCCAAAATGAACTAAGATGATGATGTCTTTGGACATGTTGGGATATGGATGGGGAATTACACAAGTGTGAGCTCAGGCTTTAGTGACAGAGGATGCACTTACTGCTCTCACTGGCTCACACTTTGAGATTATTAACTGCCACATAAGGAAATTTCCTCTTACACATAATTAATCAATTGAGAACCAACTTGAGGATACTTGTTGGGGAGACACTTGAATCAATGCAATAGCTTTATCACATCATGATTATCCTCTCCATAGATCTCCTCTCAATACTGAATTAGAATGGAGTTTGGAAAATTCAATTTAGCATTCACTATTGAGGCACTGCACTAAAACTGTAAAGATAAAACCTCAGTGGAGCTATGGAATCTACATAAACCTTTATTGAAATTTAAATACACCAAAAAAAAAAAAAAAAAAAAAAACTGAAGTTAAAAAAAATATGTCCCTATGTCTGAATCCTTGGATTAACTACCCTTGCTTCTTAAGTGCTCTATGGCCTTCCAGGGTCTGCTAAGATCCTCACAGTGCCCACACATGGGTACCAATGGCTTAGTCTGTGTAGTTCAGTGCTAAGCACTGCAGATGCCACAAATAGCCTGTGAGCCATTAGTTCAAACTCACTGACTGATCTTTGTTTTTGCTGAGTTCCTTGACCATTGACATTTCTTGATAACCTAGGACTGTACCTTTCCTATGACCCAAGGGACTAGCAACAAGGTTGAAACCCTCCCAAGCCTTTGCTTAATATCAGCCCCTGGTTGAGTCTCTGGTGCCCTATCTTAAGAACAGGACTTTTTTAAAGTCCTAAAAACTTTAATTAATGTTTGTTAAGTATAACCCTTCAACTAAAGAAACAGGAAAGCATCTATCCTGAAATAGATCCTCATCTGTGCCAAAGCCCTCGCTGTAACCTAAACAATATAATGCCTAATGCTTAAACCAGCTAAAATACCAGCCCAAATCTCACATTTGTCAAGGGTAGGCCAGGTGTGGAGCAGTGAGGGGGTGTGTAAGCAAATAAGTGTGAGGTCTAGCCACCGTGCACAGCCAGGCATGCTGGCCATGGTGGGGCAGGCAGCTCCGAACACCAGCATAGGCACTGGCTCCCTGTGAGGCTGCAATTGGACCAGGTGTAGTGCAAGCAGCTTCCATGGCTGGCACCGTGGAACCCAGTGGAACCTGGAAGCTTGGAGATGCCAGAAACTGCAGAGCCCCAGAGAGGGTTCACAGCCCTGACTCAGGGAGCTCCTAAGTCTGGGATCCCCAAAGGGCCACAGCTCTTCTCTCCTTCTCTCTTCTTTCCTTCTTGTTGCCTGCAATGTGGTGAGTAAAGGGCCTCTTTCACCGCTGTTTGTGATACAGCTCTTTTAGCCCCACCATTTGGCAGGTCCTGAATTATTGTCCAGTGTCCAGGAAGAATGAGGTATGTGGACAAGTGGAGGATAAGAGCAAGGCAAAAAGAAGCTTTATTGAATGAGAGAACAGCTCAGACAAGACCCGCAGTGAGTAGCTCCTCTCTGCAGGAAGGGTATCACAATGAGTATTCAGCTCTCAGCAGAGATGAGGTCCACAGTGGGTAACTCCTCTCCACAGGCAGGTCATCCTGACGAGTTTTCAGCTCTCACCAAAGAAGTTACCCTGGAATGCGTAGTTCCTCTCCACAGCTGGTAGTCCCTGAGTCTCAGCAGAGAGGAGACCCTGGAGTGGGGAGTTTCTCACCACAGCTGGTAGTTCCGACATCTGTCCAGCACTCAGCAGAAAGGAGACCCTAGATTAGGTAACTCTTCTCTGCAGCTGGTAGTCACAATGTCTGCCCAGCTCTCAGCAGAGAGGATATCCTGGAGTGGGTAGCTCCTCTCCACAGGCAGGTCATCTGCTCGTCTCCTCAAGTCTGGCTGAGTCTGGGGTTCTTATGGACTTCAGAGGGGAGGAAGTGTATGCTGACTGGTTCATGGGTAGCTACGGACAGGCCTGGATAAAGCATCATAAATTCCCACTCCATTCAGCAGGGCTGGAAGCCCAGTCCCCAGGCTTCAGGTCTTCCCCACCTTGAAGATGGGGCTTAACTGAGGACCCACCCTTTTCTGCCCAGGAGCCTGCCTGCCTCCTTCTGCTGTTTATGGTGCCAAGGCTGTTTGTGCCAAGGGGTGCCTGCAGACCAGTGCTGAACCACCCTCAGCCCCTCTCAGCCTTCCTTCCATCCTCATCAGCAGCCAAAATCCAGAAAGGGCTGAAGCACCAGTGGGCTGTTGATGCCACTCTAAGTGTGCACACACCTGGCTGGGTTGCAACAGTGCCTGGACTTGGCCTCAACTTTGCTCCAAGATTGGAACAGGTGTGGGAATGGGGAAAGGCCAAGCAGTGGAGCAGGTACTTCCCAATCTGTGGGCGCAGGAGGGGACTTTCTGGATCCCCAAGGGTGCAGAGATGCCTACATCTGCCTCAGTTTGGGTGGCTGCAGCTGTGCTCAGGAGGGTGGAGCTCCTGCCTGCTCCTGGCCCCCAAAAGCACAGGGATTCCTGGGTCTACAGCCATGGCTTTAGTAGCTGAAGTTGCACCCAGGAGGATGGTTCTCCTGAATGCTCCCAGTTTCCCCTGGATCCATGGAGCAAGTAGCCCAGGCTGTGCCTTCCCCACCGCAGCTGGTATCATGACAGCAACCACTCCACATGGGCTGCCACTGCCATCACTAACACCTCTCATCCTCCAATGCTCACAATTTTCCCCACAAGCAGAGTTAGTGTCAGATATGTAAGAGTTACACATGGATAAATAAGAAAGACATTCTCCCATAAGGCAGTAAGTTTCCAAGAGATGAAAAGGAAGGGGACTGTGTGTGCATACTCAGATTCTCCTTCCAAACCCACCAGTCCTTCTTCCCTGGAAACATGTGTGGGAGACATGGGACGAGTTCAGAAATGTTAGCTCTTGGGAACAAAAGCTTGTAGAAAACTACTTTTCTACAAGTAGGGCATTGTACAATTAGTTTTACATTCTTTCATCCTTACATCTTGATGGTTTAGTATATAACTATTGTAATGTTATAAGGAAGCTTGTCAAAAATGAATAACTCATATATTTTTAAATCAATAGTTTACACATAACAGGAAAATACACAATGACGAAGAAATCATTCAAAATTCAACTGTTCTTTATAAGGATATATGTCTGTGTCTGGATGGTGAGATTGCAAGTTTTTTTTTTTTTTCTTCTATCCATGTTCATCAATTCAAAGGCATTATATAGATAAAATTTTCTCATTAGAAACCAAAAGTTATTTTGAAATTATTTTCCCAAACTTCTTAGACCTGCCAACATATTAGAGTATTTTAAATGAAACTTACTAAATGAGTGTTAAGAGGGTAAATAACTCCACAGCCTTTCCTGTAGCTCTGTGTGTTCACATATTTCTTTTGTTTACTGTGATTTACTTTCTCACTTATGACGTTGAACCTCAGGGTGTGCCAACACAATTTAAAATATATAATTAAAAACAATGCTGTTGAAAGTGTTACTTATATTGATGAATCTCCTCTTTACTCTCAAAACCATATTAACAAACAGGCAATATAAGAAATATTTGGTTCACTGCCCAAGAAAAATTCCAATGGGCTTACATTTATTACTACATGATTGTATAATATGCAGTCAAATATGGCTTAATAATGAGGATATATCCTGAGAAATGCATCATTATGAGATTGTATTGTTGTGTGAACATCATAGTGTTCTTACACAAACCTAGATGGTAAACCTATGACACACCTAAGCTGTATGGTGTAGCCTATTGCTCCAAGGCTGCAAACCTCTACATCATGCTACTATAGTGAATAGCGTAGGAAATTGTAACATCATTGGAAGGATTTGTGTATCTAAACATGTCTAAACATAGAAATGGTACAGTAAAAATATATTATTATATTATGGGACAACCATAATATATGCAGTCTGTCATTGACCAAAAAAAATCACTATGCCATGCATCACACATTTCACTGAACAATACACAATGGAAGCACAAACACAATACTATAGAATTTCTTTGAACTATCTCTCTCAAATACTATGTAATCAAAGTATTTTCAGGCATATATTGGGTGGTATACTTTTTAGTAGCCTCATTCTTGACCTCTTATTTCATAAGTATGCCACTTTCAAAGATAAGACAATGAAATTATATACATTAGCATACATACAAAGCCAACAATGAGTAGCAGATATAGTAAAGATAGCTTCAAGTTATTACTCCTACCACTGAGAAATGTTTCAAATTCCCTTTGTCTTGAACCCAGGCTGACTTTAATGACATCCTGGACAAATAAAATGTGAAGAAAGTAACATTATAAGACCTACAACACTATTTCTAGGTCTCCTGAACTGTCATAAAAGAGATATGATTACCCTGAGCCTGCCATGTTGGAGAGGCCACATTTGTAGGTAAACTCAATGGCCCACTGGAGTCTAGTCTTCCAGTCATTTCTGCTAAGGCATAAGACTTGTGGGAAAAGCCATCTTGGACCCTCCAGTTCAGCCTGTCTATCACTAGGATGTCACTGAGTAGCCTTTATTGATGTTACAGGAAACCGAAGAATTTCCCAGTTGAGTTCTGCCTGAATTCCAATATAATGAAATATAATAAGATGACTGCTGTGTTAAACCAGTGTATTTTTGTGTAGTTTGTTATGAATAACTGACACAGATGCATAGATACGATCCTTTACAAAAAAAGCATGTAAATTGTGTTTATTATAAATAAAATTGTCTAAAATAGCTTTTGCCTTTCTTGATCCTTGACTCTAAATTAGTAGTTCCCAAGCTTATTTTCCTACTCTGACATGATATGATTAATGGATAATTTTCACCTGCTCAGAAGACTGCCAGGAGCATCATTCTTGTTTGGATTGTCTCATATTTAATTTAGACTGTGGTTTGTTTATAAGTCCCAATGCACTTTTTTTTTTTTTTTTTTTTTTTTTTTTGAGATGGAGTCTCGCTGTGTCGCCCGGGCTGGAGTGCAGTGGCCGGATCTCAGCTCACTGCAAGCCCCGCCTCCCGGGTTTACGCCATTCTCCTGCCTCAGCCTCCCGAGTAGCTGGGACTACAGGCGCCCGCCACCTCGCCCAGCTAGTTTTTTTTTTTTTTGTATTTTTAGTAGAGACGGGGTTTCACCGTGTTAGCCAGGATGGTCTCGATCTCCTGACCTCGTGATCCGCCCGTCTCGGCCCCCCAAAGTGATGGGATTACAGGCTTGAGCCACCGCGCCCGGCCCCCAATGCACTTTTTATAGTTAAGTTCCTTTCCCTTCTCTTGAGTCATGAAAACTATTACACCCCAACCATTGTTGATAAACCTCTATAATAAGCTATAAAAAAATTTCAAAGACATGCATAGAAATTAAAATAAGGTCACTTCTGCAACCTGCTTCAAATGTCACAGCTTCTAGCCTTGGAAAAATTAGAAGTAAGATACATAAACATGAATAATTAATATAATCTATCAACATTTTATATATTATTTATCTATAACTATATATAGTTATAACATATATAACTACATATATTATAGATTATATATAAAATATCTATTATATATAGATATCTATTTATATTTATATATTTATATATAGATATATAAATAGATATATAGATATATAAAAATATCTCTCTATATAAATATAAATAGATGTATAAATAAATATATTTAGATAGATATTTATATGAAGATATATAGATATTTCTATATCTATATATTATCTATATATAATTATCTATTTATATTTTATATATATAATATCTATATAATACATATATTGTCTATAACTATTTACATTTTACTTATGTTAATACAGATATCTGCCTTATATATTAAAAAATTTTCTGTTTGGCATTAAAAATCTTTCTCGGTTGAGCTCTTCGCCACTATAGACACCACTGGCTCTCAAAATTGATATATTTAATTTTACTTCTTGTTTTAGTTTTTCAGCATCTGGTGCAACAGAAGAGATTAATGGATTCTAACTTTTCAGATGACACCTCAAATTTTGAGAAGTCCCAATCTCTCAAAATTCTGATCATACATACCGCTAAATACACATAATTCCACCCATGCCAAAATAATTGCTGTTTGCCAATGGCATATGGTTGCTCCCACCTCCTGGTCTTTATTTATGCTAGTCCTTCTGTTTAAATTAACTTTTATGCTCTTTTCCATGAAAGTTTGCTACCTAAAATAGACTCAGTTTAGCAATAACCTCTTCCTCTGATCACCATAACTCAAGGTATTTAGACATATCTTCACATCCCATATATTTTATTCTTTTTCTCTATAAAATGAGTATAGCAGTATATCATAATTTATAAATTGATGTTAATATTAGATGAGATGATGTATGTTGAGTTTTTATAAGTTTTATTCTTAGAACAAGACATATTGGCTATAAATTCTCTCAAAATACATATTCCCTGATACATTATCAAACACACCAACATGCGCAGTAGCTAATTAAATGTAAGTACTATTGAGATGCTATAAATACTGTAGTTTTTACTGCCGTAGGAAAACAGAAGAAGGTTGAGAATCATTAAAGCATTTTAAAGCAAAAAAAGCAAAAACCTCAAAAGTATAACATTTGGGTTAAGGGCAATTACATGTTTTAAAAAAGCAATAAAAAGTCACAAATTTATTATGCATTGTCTTACACAACTGTAAAGTTAAAACACTTTTACAAGGTGAATATAAACAAAGCTGTAAAATCAGTACCATCAACATTAAAACAAATGTAATGTTGCACATGGCATTGTTTAACTGAAGTTAAATGTCTATAAAGATCACACTGATGGTGTAAATCTGATTAGTCAGGGTTTTCTAAAGAAACAGAACCAATCGTGTGTGTGTGTGCATGTGTGTTTGTCTGTGTTTGTGTGTAGAGAGACAGAAAGAGACGGAGAAAGACAGAGAGATTTACTGTAAGGAATTGGCTCATATAGGTATGAAAGACTTACAGGATCCGCAGCTGGCAAGCTTGAGACTCAGGAGAGCCTGTGGAATAGTTTCAGTTTCAAAGTCAGCAGGGTTGAGATACAAGCACAAGAACAACTAATTTGTCAGTTTGAGTTGCAAAGCAGGAAAAGGACCAATGACATAGCTCAAATGGTCAGCCAGAAGTATCTTCATTTTTATTTCATCTTTGACTTTAGATACAGTATGCACATGTGCAGATTCATTATATGGGAATATTTCTGATGCTGAAGTTTAGAGTATAGAATACTATGCAGTCATAATAAAGAATGAAATTGTATCCTTTGCAGTAATATGGATGGAACCAGAGGCCATAATCTCTAACAAATTAACACAGAGAGAAGTACCACTTTACTCAACATTTTTGTTCTATTCAGATCTTCAGTTGCTTGGATTAGTCCCATTCATATTAGGAAAGGCAATCTGCTTTACTCATTTTAGCTATTTAAATGTTAATGTTATCCAGACACACTTTTATAAACATAATTAGGATGTTTGACCACATGTCTGGACATTCTATGTCCCAGTCAAGTCAACATATAAAATTAACCATAGCATACTCTTACCACTATTCCATATTCAAACTATTTTAGAAATCTTTGTATATCATAATAGCATTTTCTTTCACTTACTGTCATTTATACATTAACTTTGCTACAAGTTTTTTCAATTTGTCATTGACTGTTGGAGTAAAACTAATTATTGCCAAAAAGATCAATTTCAATGCCCCTATTTTTATTTGGGTGTTCAATATGAGAACATTCTACTATCAAAACAGCATCCAACTGATCCAGCATATGCTTACATTTTTTTATCTGTATAATATAATATAAATGAAAGAAGAAAATGAAAAAAAAATCACAAAACAGTTACTTAGAATGTATACTCCAAATACAAGAGATACACAGACTACAACTCAACAAATATGTTTCTAAGATTCCTCTGGAAAAAAGAAATTACTGACATGATAAAACAAATAAGCATGATAAAACAAAAAAGGGTTTCTCTATAGAAGGAAATACGTAAAAATAAATAAATGCTTTTATTACAAAATTGTTGTAGTAATAAAGAAAAATATTTTTCACCAGTTTCTCCTTATCTTCACATTATTTTGTCCTTTGCCAAATATTCAACACAATAAAAACTTTGTTTCTTATAAATCAATGCTCAACATTAATTCATCTCATGATATTTTTACTTTCTATATATTTTCATAGTATATATCTGTACTTATACATGTATGTATTTCACTAAAGAAAATGGATAGCTAGAAGATAGATAGATAGATAGATAGATAGATAGATAGATAGATAGATAGATAGATAGATAATAAATTTCAAATAAACAGAATTTCCTTCAATAATTGTTTAGGGGTATTTTATGGAAGAAATGGCAGAATAAGGAATTTACTATTTTATTTCAGAGGTTGTTAGAACTAGTAAATTTCTAGCTCCTAATCAAATTCCTATCTTCCAGGTCAAAGACTTTCTCCTTTCCTCTTTAATCTGTTTCCCAATAGGATATACCAGTTCAATTATCACTGCCCTCATCACTATTTTCCAAGTTGATTTGATCCATGTCTGTGCCAGTTATGGAGCCTCTCAGCACTAAATGTGTCCCTTTTGACTGCTCTGTGAAAATGAATGTGAGCCCCTTAAACATTTATCTTTTGCTAGTTGGCACTAAAGCTTTGTCATTAGAGGGTCTGGAGAGGAAAGGGTTTTGCTTTCTGGTTTCAGTGTGCTCACTTGTCTGGTTCCTGCAGTGCAGAGCTGCCAGAAGCACCCAGCAGCCAGCTGCTTTCCCCAGCAAACCCCTTCAGTAGGTTTTATAGCAGACTTCTGCCAGTGAAACAGCTTTCTCCTGCAACCCAGAATGCAGATTTCTAGCAATTTCGAAGGTCAACTTCTGATCAGTTCCACCAGCAGGACACCACAGCAACATCTCTACCATCCAGTGAATGACAGGCAGATCTTCTACACCACGGTCTGGGCTTCAGCCTTAGGAAGGAAGTGATACTTATGAGAGTTTTCTGTCCCAGGTCTCGAGTTAGTGGCTAGTTTATTATAATACATCTACAGCCATCTGATCTTTCACAAACCTGAGAAAAACAAGAAATGGGGAAAGGATTCCCTATTTAATAAATGGTGCTGGGAAAATTGGCTAGCCATAAGCAGAAAGCTGAAACTGGATCCTTTCCTTAGTCCTTATACGAAAATTAATTCAAGATGGATTAGAGACTTAAATGTTAGACCTAATACCATAAAATCCCTAGAAGAAAACCTAGGTAATACCATTCAGGATATAGGCATGGGCAAGGACTTCATGTTTAAAACACCAAAAGCAATGGCAACAAAAGCCAAAATTGACAAATGGGATCTCATTAAACTAAAGAGCTTCTGCACAGCAAAAGAAACTACTATCAGAGTGAACAGGCAACCTACAGAATGGGAGAAAATTTTTGCAATCTACTCATCTGACAAAGGGCTAATATCTAGAACCTACAAAGGACTCAAACAAATTTACAAGAAAAAAACAAACAACCCCATCAAAAAGTGGGCAAAAGATATGAACAGACACTTCTCAAAAGAAGACATGCATACAGCCAACAGACACATGAAAAAATGCTCGTCGTCACTGGCCATCAGAGAAATGCAAATCAAAACCACAATGAGATACCATCTCACACCAGTTAGAATGGCAATCATTAAAAAGTCAGGAAACAGTAGGTGCTGGAGAGGATGTGGAGAAATAGGAACACTTTTACACTGTTGGTGGGATTGTAAACTAGTTCAACCATTATGGAAGACAGTATGGCGATTCCTCAAGGATCTAGAACTGGAAGTACCATATGATCCAGCCATCCCATTACTGGGTATATACCCAAATGATTATAAGTCATGCTGCTATAAAGACACATGCACACGTATGTTCATTGTGGCACTATTCACAATAGCAAAGACTTGGATTCAACCCAAAGGTCCATCAGTGACAGACTGGATTAAGAAAATGTGGCACATATACACCATGGAATACTATGCAGCCATAAAAAAGGATGAGTTTGCATCCTTCGTAGGGACATGGATGCAGCTGAAAACCATCATTCTCAGCAAACTATCACAAGAACAGAAAACCAAACACCGCATGTTCTCACTCATAGGTGGGAATTGAACAATGAGATCACTTGGACTCGGGAAGGGGAACATCACACACCAGGGCCTATTATGGGGAGGGGGGAAGGGGGAGGGATTGCATTGGGAGTTATACCTGATGTAAATGACGAGTTGATGGGTGCTGACGAGTTGATGGGTGCAGCACACCAACATGGCACAAATATACATAGGTAACAAACCTGCCCGTTATGCACATGTACCCTAGAACTTAAAGTATAGTAATAAAAAATAATAATAATACATCATGTTAAATTACATCATCTTGTTTATATTTATCATTTCATAGTATAGTATAGTATAGTATAGTATAGTATAGTATAGTATAGTATAGTTTTGGGCTAAATCTTGTTCCTCCATAATTCATATGTTGAATCTAGAACTCACAGTACTTCAGGATATGACGATATTTTGGAGACATGGCCTTTCGAGAGGTGATTAAGTTAAAGAAGGCCATTAGGGTGGGCCCTGATCCAATCTGATTGGTACCCTTTATAAGAAGAGGCAGTTTGGACATACAAAGAGACAGAGGGATTTGTACAGATGAAGTAAAGTCCATGTGAGAATATAGCCAGAAGGTGGCTATCTGCAAGCCAAGGGGAGAGGTGTCAGAAGAGATGAAGCCTGACAGCACCTTCATATTGAATATCTAGCCTCCAGAACTGTGAGAAAAAAAAAAAAAATCTGTTGTTTAAGCCACTTAGTCTCTGGTATTTTGTTATCTTAGCCATAGCAATCTAGTGCATATAGTATGTGCTATTATATCATATAGCTGCTATTGCTGTGCTCATTAGAGTTCTTATGAGCCAATTACTCCATAGTCCAATATCTTGTTATAATTTAATAATTTTCTATATTGTTTGTGCAAACTACTCTGTGACTTCTCTCTCTCTTTTTAACTTTAAGTTCAGGGTTACATGTGCAGGTTTCTTATATAGCTAAACTTGTGTCATGGGGTTAGATGTACAGAATATTTTATTTTACAGAATACACCTAGGTATTAAGCCTACTACCCTTTAGTTATTTTTCCTGATTCTCTCCCTCCTCCTACCCTCTACTCTCTGATAAGTCCTAGTATATGTTTTTCCCCTCTAAGCATCCCTGTGCTGTCATCATTAGCTCCCACTTATAAGGGAGAACAATGTGGTATGGGTTTTCTGTTCCTGCATTAGTTTACCAAGGATAATGGCCTCCAGCTTCATCCATGTTCCTGCAAAGGACATGATCTCACTTTTTTTTTTTTTTTTTTTTTTTTTTTTTGGTTACATAGTGTTCCATGCTGTATATGAACCACATTGTCTTTATCCAGTCTACCATTGCTGGGCACTTAGGTTGATTCCATGTCTTTGCTATTGCGAATGGTGCTGTAATTAATGTATGCCTGCATGTTTCTTTATGATAGAATGGTTTATATTCCATTGGATATATACCCAGTAATGAGATTACTGGATTCAATGGCAATCCTGTTTTTAGGTATCACTAGGACCACAGCACAAGAAAATTAGAAATCAAAAGTAGGAAAATCACTCAAAAGCATACAATTACACAGACATTGAATAACCTGCTCCTGAATTACTTTTGGGTAAATAATGAAATTAAAGCATAAATCAAGTTCTTTGAAACCAATAAGAACAAAGATACAACATACCAGAATCTCTGGGACACAGGTAAGGCAGTGTTAAGAGGCAAATTCACAGCACTAAATGTCCACATCATAAGTTAGAAAGATCTCAAATCAACAACCTTACATCACAACTAAAAGTACTACAGAAGCAAGAGCAACCCAACCCCAAAGCTAGCAGAAGACAAGAAATAACCAAAAGCAGAGCTGAACTAAGTGAGATAGAGACATGAAAAACCATTTAAAAAATCGATGAATCAAGAGATAGTATTTGGAAAAAAAATTAATAAAATAGACTGATAGCTAGACTAAGAAAGAGGAAAAGAGAGAAGATCCAAATAAACACAATTAGAAATGACAAAGGGGATATTATCACTGATCCCACAGAAATACGAATAACCATTAGACAATATTATGAAATCCTCTATATACACAAACTAGGAAATCTAGAAAAAAATGGATAAATTCCTGGACACATACACCCTGACAAGTCTGAACCAAGAAAAAAATGAATCCCTGAACAGATCGATAACATTCTCTCTCTCAATTGGACTCAGTTTGATATAATGTCTTGTCCTACAGTTTGTCATTCCCTCTAAATCACTAATGCTCAAACTAATGTTTTCACTCTAGAAAGTAAAATATTTTCAATATTCCTAAATTTTTTTTCTTTTTTTTCTTTTCTTTTCTTTTTTTTTTTTTTTTTTTTTTGAGACGCAGCCTCGCTCTGTCGCCCAGGCTGGAGTGCAGTGGCCAGATCTCAGCTCATTGCAAGCTCCGCCTCCCGGGTTCACGCCATTCTCCTGCCTCAGCCTCCCGAGTAGCTGGGACTACAGGCGCCCGCCATCTCGACCGCCTAGTTTTTTGTATTTTTTAGTAGAGACGGGGTTTCACCGTGTTAGCCAGGACGGTCTCGATCTCCTGACCTCGTGATCCGCCCGTCTCGGCCACCCAAAGTGCTGGTATTAGAGACTTGAGCCACCGCGCCCGGCCTCTTTTTTTTTTTTTTTTTTTAAAGGAGTCTCACTCTTTCACCCAGGCTAGAGTGCAGTGATGTGATCTTGGCTCACTGCAAACTCCACCTCCCAGGTGCAAACAATTCTCCTGCCTCAGTCTCCCAAGTAGCTGGGATTACATACAGGCATTCAACACCACGCCCAGTTAATTTTTGTATTTTTAGTAGAGACGAGCTTTCAACATGTTGACCAGGCTGGGCTTGAACCCTTGACCTCAGTTGATCCACCCATCTTGGCCTCCCAAAATGCTGGGATTACAGGCGTGAGTCACTGTGTCCAGCCTGTAAATTCTGGAAATTTTTTTTTCACAACCATAATGAGACTCTTCGACATTTGTGAAAACTTTTCTTAGTATCACCAAGTATCACACTTTTACTGTTCACATAGCCCAAAGATTTTTCATTTTCACATATGTATCTTTACCACGATTTTTATTTTATTCCAAAAATATCTACTTTTTCATTTGAAAAAGATCTAGTTTACATTTTTCAATCTTGTCTCTCCAAATCATTAAAGATATTATCAAATATCTTGATGAAACTAAAGTCAATCATATCTATAACATATATCTTAAGAAGTTAGGTTTTAGAATCTTACTGTTGCCAACCAATAATGACCAACCATTCAGTATTCCAATTATTGCCCTGAGTATTCTAGATAAAAATGTATATAAGATATAGATAATGCATAAAGTTCTCATTATAACTAATATGTAAATAAATTATTATGATACAAGTGAGAACACTGCTGTAATTAAGGTATGAATTTTCTTGAGAGCAAAGATTATTTCATATTGATGTCATCTGATAAGAGGAGCCTTACAGCAGAGGTAGCATATGAATTAACTCAAACTTCAAGTAATATTTCACAATACTGGAAAATTTTAAGCAAAGGAACATTAGCAAATAAACAATATAAAAAATATGGATAATTCATGTATTAGCAAAGAAACAGTATAAGTAGAGCAATCCCCTCACTGACAATGTGGGAGAAAATTTACCTCCAAATAAAATATATAACATATGTGAATATAGGTACTTTGTTCTATCAATATTACAGTACAAAAGATTTCATCAAGCTTTGTACATATTAAATTACATGTAAGAGTGTGATCTCAGCAAAGTAACCACATTGTTAAGTCTGTAAGGGAATACAGAATAGGTATGAAAAAGATTTTTGGTCCTGACGAAAACTCCTTCAACTTGTTTAGGAAATCAGTTTCCTAGGCCCCAGGAATCTAATACATAGCATTTCTATCTATACCACAATTCCTTCAAACCTTCTTTGTTTTGTTTACTTATTTTATTTTTTGTTTGTTTTAGTTGACAAAATTTAATAAAGCATCTCAATGCTACATGAACTCTAGCTAGTGTTATAATTATAACTATTAACCGGATAACATGACCCTTATGAAGTTTGTAATTCAGAAGAAAAGAAAGCCATTTAACAAGCAATAAAAATTTATTTGTGCTACTAGTAAATACCAATTATTAAGTATATTGAATCTTACTTTCTTAGTTCCTTTTCTTCCTTAGAATAATTTTGTTCCAAAGTCCAGAAGTCATTAAACAATTGTTGAATTCTACTTCTGGCCAATATATAATATGGGAAACTGATCCACTGTAGTGCAGAATTTATCATCTTCTATATTTTGCTGGTTTCATTTCTGTGTTGTTAATACATTTCTCTGAATAGAAGAAATTTCTTGGAATAGGAAGATATATCTAGAGGCTATTCGTTTATTTACTTATTTATTTGCAGATTATTTCATAGATGGTATTGAGTACTTCCTATTGCATCATATTCAAGGGCCCACAAGGTCTTGCTGTTTCTTTCTAAATTACGTTATGGTTGATCAGTATGCTTAAGTGTAAAGTTCCCCATCAGCTTTTCATAAAAAGATTTTCTCAGTCATTGGTAATTATTGTCTAGATTCATCATTTCATTAGGGAAAATAAAATTGTGATATTCTATTATTTTTCATCTTATATTAGCTGACATTATTTTATTTAATATTTTTGCATTGTTCATAATATGATTACCCTCAGGTACTGCTCTACAGAAAGATAGAATAAACATTTCACTTTTTTTCTTTATTTATTACTCTTCAGAATAACATGTTAGTCCCCTGGCAGTCTCTAAGAGAAACTAATGAAGGTTATTTTAATATCAAAATCACAGTAGATTTCAACTATGTTTCAGTCAACTACCATTATTTTTATTTTTATGCTCAAATTGTCTGTCTTTTGGCTGGAGTAACCCCTTAGAATTGACTTCAACATTTTTGATATGATTTCAGGAATCTTTGACTGTTTGTTCACTATCTGATGCAACAAGATTGATGGTCTAGTCTCATCTTGAACATATTTTGTCCTAGACCAGGAATCAGTCATTTCCCTAAATATTCCTGGTTCCTTTTGAGAAAAAAATAACATTTAGTGACCACAATCTAGATCTGTGGGCTTATGCCATTCGATTTGTAATGCCTTTAGGTCTCTACATTGATTTGAAATAGGAAATACTATTTAAAAATACATTAAAAATACAGATTTTCAATTCAAATTAGTAATATAGGGTTTTTACATAAGGTCTTGATTTCATATTTGTCATTTTTTCTGGAATTCTTAGTTCTTAATGACTAACGTAAATTCTAATTTTCTCTGTCACTGTATAATAGTTCCAGAATCACAATACCAATGTTATTACCGACAATATGATTACTAAGAACAAGTTAAAGCTTCTTTATAGTCCTTTTGTATTCCTCTGGATAAATCATTTGAATCATTTATTGTTGTGTAGTTAAGTTGCCACTCACAGAGGAACATTTTAAATACATTTTGGTTATTATTTCATTGATTATTTAAACATACACACACGGGCCTCCTTCTTTCTCTGATAAAAGTTTGCATACATTACACATGGTTCTGCCTTGTTTGCTCTTGTTTATTTGTTTCTTTCTTTTTTTTTTTTTTTTTTTTTTTTTTTTTTTTTGAGACGGAGTCTCGCTCTGTCGCCCAGGCTGGAGTGCAGTGGCCGGATCTCAGCTCACTGCAAGCTCCGCCTCCCGGGTTCATGCCATTCTCCTGCCTCAGCCTCCTGTTGTTTGTTTCTTTCTTTTGCTAAACTGTGTATCTTGGAATTCAATTCATAATAGCTTACATGGATTTTCCTTGTTCCTTTTTATAGCTTTTCCATTGTTCAGAGTAGCTCATTCAAGCAGTCATATATTGGTGGTCTCTGGGGTAAAATATTTATTTTCAATAAATACAATATCTGACAAGAGCCATTTCATTGTTAAGCATATCCTTCTCCCTTCGTTACCTGATTGTTTATCATTAACCTGTCTTATTAAAATTGTTTCCTTTATTGAACATGTTTCAGACTCTTATAATTACCTCTAGATATCCTTCCCTGAACCCCTTCTTATACTGTCATGATATTTTGTGTATAAACCATTGTATGCAATTCACCACACTCCAGTGTACGAACTATTCAGATCTGTTTCTGCCAATATAGTATGAGGATTTAGTGGTTAAAATCCTTGTCTTCATATACTCACTAGCAAGATGGGTGCCAGTGATAATTGTTGAATAGATGAATTGAAAGCGAATACTTTTAAAATAATTTATATCCTCTGAAAAAAATTGAACTCATAGAAGCAGAGAACAAAATGCTGGTTACCAGAGGCTAAGGATTTGGGAAACTTGGGAAATGCCGGTGAAACGATACAAAATTCAAGTGAGGAACAATAAGTTTAAGAGATCTATTGGACATCAAGATGGGTATAGTTAATAACAAATATTACATAGAGGCATATCTCATTTTACTCCATTTTGCTTTATTTCACTTCTGAGATATTGTCTTTTTTTTTTTTTTTTCAATCAAATTGAATGTTCATGGCAACTTTGCTTCTAGCCAGTCTGTTGATGTCAATTTTCCAACAGCCTGTGCTCGCTTTGTTAGCATATGTCAGCAATAAGTATTTTTAATTCAGGTATATACACTTTTAAGATATAATGCTATTGTACACTTAATATATTACAGTATAGTATAAACATAACTTTTATACATATTGGGAAACCAAAACATTCGTGACTCACTTTATTGTAATACTAGCTTTATTTTTGTGGTCTACAACTGAACCTGTGATATCTCTGATGTATGATTATACTTGAAAATTGGTAAGAAATTAGATTTTTAAGAGTTCTTACTACAAAACAAAATAAGTATATGAGGTAATGCATATGTTGATTAGCTTATTTTGCCATTCCACAATGTAAATACATCAAAGCATCATGTTGAACACCATAAATACAAATAACTCTATTTGTTAATATAAAAATTAGAGAAATAAAAATACTTCTTACCCCACATTAAATGGATGTTCAAGTCAACATCTTGAAATTTCATGACAGAGGGAATCATTGTTAAATTTGCAATAAACTCTTTATAAAGACACTAAGCCACATTTGTGCATTCTCACAATACTTAATATTTTATCTAGCATTCTCAGCATCTAACTCTACCCATGTGAAACAGAAAGTTCCTTTTAGTAATTAAGATGAAATTCCACATAAAATATTAGTCAGTAACATGTGCTTGGTTAGCCTAAGATTTTATCCTCTTGCTGTTATCAGAGAATGAGTGTCAAATCCCTTCTAGTAATAAATTTTTTAAAAAAGAAGAGGTTTCCAGGTATTACCTCTAACTCATGTGATGGTTTGGATTTGAATCTCTTAGCATTTAGGTCAACACAACACTTTTCTCAACCCATCTCACTAACCTGCAAATCTTTCTCTATTACTTACATGGTCCATGGCACAAGCCTATGAAATTTCCCAATTAAAGGATTTTTTACCCCACTTTGAGAATTTTCTGAATCTTCTCAAACACATTTTAAATGGTTTTCATAGTCCTCAGTGCCTCATAGGGACATTTTAAATTAAGTTTTCAACACTCTGAAGCTGAAAAAAATACAACATATAGGATCCTATAACTTCCTCACCTCATGCTCACCAAAATCAACATAATAAATAAGATCTCATATATTGCTCTTTTAAAAAAACTGTTTTATTGAGGTATAATTGATACATTTAAAAACTGTGCATACTTAATGCATATACTCTGATGAGTTTAGACATAACCATTTACCTGTGATGCCATCATGATAAAGTAATAAATACACATATCACCTCCAAAACTTTCCTCATGCACCTTTGGGAGTTTGTTTGTTCTATTTTGTTTGTTTGTGTGTTTGGGCTGATTTCTGTGGTAAGAACACTTAACACGAGATCTACACTCAAAATTTTTGAATGCGCAATGCAATATTGTTAAGATATTCGCAATGTTGTAAAGCAGATATATAGAACTTGTTCATCTTGCATAACTGAAACACTATATTTATTGAACATCAATTCTCCATTTCCCCCTTTCCTCAGCCCTGGAAACCACCATTCTACTCTACTCATTTGTGCTGTGCCTGGCTTATTCACTTAGTATACTCTCCTTCAGCTTCATTCACGTCATTGCATATGGCAGGATTTCGTACTTTTAAAAATCTAAATAGTATTCCACTGTATGTATATACTACATTGAATGTATATACTCCATGTTCTCAATTTAGCATAAGTCATTCATTTCCTGTATGAAAATCAATTATCAGATAAGATTATTTTTATTCTGTCTAAATGAATATCTCAATCTCTAATAGTCATATTTCCTTCTTATTAAGCAATATGACTGATTGCAAATACACAAAGATTTGTAAATATTCTGTACATCATTACAACACACACTAAATATGCTCAAAGTGCCAAGGATTAACATGCACTTTTTTCATTCTTAAATATAGTGTTGTGTGTGTCTTGAGCTACCCACCAGCACAACATTACCCATCTACTGGCCACCCTCTTGCCAAAATGTGTTTTTTAAATAAAATTAAATATACAGCTAAATACACATTATAGTGTTTAATCACAAAGATATAATGAAGTCAGTGTCATTAACAGAGAAATATAAATTGTATACATAAAATATATGTTGTGCGATTTTCACTAGAATTGTTTTCAAAATTATCACCAAACAATGTTAAATAAAGTAATTTAAAATTAACTTTAATTTTAGGAGAAACACCGATTATAATTCCTGTTATTAGAAATAGTAGTATTACTAAATTGTTTAAAAATCATTCAAAAATATAAAACATTTTTCTCCAAAAGAGATGTGAAATTTCAATATAAGTCCCAGCACATAGATAAATGTATTGAATAATTCTTCTAAGCTAGCAGTTTAACTTTTTAAAAAGGTAGTAGCTGTACAGATTATAAGATATTTAAAATATATTAATGTATGTACTTTCCATTTAGTTCAGCAGGTAACTTATGCTAAGGATTTAACAGAATAAAAATGTAGACCACTTTAATATAACTTTTTTAAAACCCTATACTTCTAAAAATCACTTTTGCTTTACCTTGTAGTTATTTTTATCTCTATCATACATAGTCTGATTCGTACTCCAATAACATTACCTACAAGTTTATCTCCTTATGATTCTCTTCACCATATTTCTCTTCGTCAAAATTTTAGTGGGATGTTGCATAATAATTTATTGAGAAAATAAAGTATCTTTGATAAAAAACATGTTCACAAATTACATTACATAGGTAAAATTGTTGAAAATATATAAAAACCTTTTTAATCCTACCATGAGTTTATATCTATGCATTTCATGAACCTGATTTCAATGAATGTTTATAATGCATATGGAGAAGAACTTGACAGCTCTTCTAAATTTTATAGAAAAATTACAATTATGATTTATCGACACACGGTATACATTTAACCATTGAAACCACAATCACCACTATTAGATACAAAAGTGTTTTGCAGAATATAGAGAAAGTAGGAAAAGAAACGTATTTCTTCCAAGTGAAAATGAGAATGTTAAAAAAAAAAAACCATAAAATGAAACATAAAAATATTGATGATACTGACCTCTGATATGTCAAGCAACAAAATTAAGTTCTCTTTCAGCATTTAAATTGAGAGTGGAGGGTTATGAACATAAGTCAAAAGAAAATTTGACTTTTTACCCTTTTATCCATCCTTTTCACTTTACACTCTCTCTATATATATATCCAGAAATCTGAGGCTGCCTAACCTCTAGGCACACAGGTATACATTACCCCAAATGTATAAAACTGGCGTTCAGCTCCTAACAATATGAAGCTATTCCTTGGTTTCACTCAAGGAGGAAAGGCTTGCCCCCTTCCCATTTCAATCTTTTCTTGACCCTTCCTTTGTTTTTCCACTAGGATTCCACTTGAGTTCATTAGGTAAATAACCAATTACTGTGGTAGATATCTGAGTCAGCCAGAGTCCATACTATAAGTGGGTAATTCAAGAAAAGACTATTTACAAAGATGTGGGCCAGGATCCAAGAAACCAACACAATAACTAGTATCTAGCAAGAAAAGGAGAACCCTATCTATCCCTCCTGAGCCTGAGTATGCAAGAGTAGGAGTGCTTGCTAGAGCCCCATGAGGGTGGTTGTATAAAGAGGGACACTTGACAGAGACTGTGACTTTCAGCAGAGAGGCAGAGCTCACCCACAGCACACTATCAGGGAAGAAACATGAGGAACAAACACCACACCTCAACCTTACTCTCCTCTCAGATTCCAATCCAAAAACGTTTCACTTTGGCAAAACCTACTTTATGCAATCCAATCAGATCCCTTCCTATCCAATATAAAGGAGAGGGTACAAAGTGTTCCATAGGGACACATGAAAGGCATGTAGCATGATACTCTCATTTAAAATTTAAATACAGAACTAAAAATTAGATAGTAATAAAGAAAGGTTACTTGGCTATACACATGTTTGTTATGATTTGTAACAGAAATGTAAGATTCTCTGTCTCTCCTGATTGATTATTCTCCAAATACTTATCACCGTTTACCGTATAATCTAATTTACTTATTTATTTTGTTAATGTTTTTTTGCCCTCACTGCAATGTGAGTTCTATTTGGGCATAGATTTTTTTGTTTTGTTCACTACTATATTCCCAGCATTCAGGATTCTGCTTGACTCCTAGTAGATACTGAAATACTTTTGAATGAATGAATTGGAGAATAAGAAAACAATATAATGCAAAAATTATAATGTAATAAAAGCCAAAATGTATGGAAGTAAATTTATGTCATATAAATAATGCACATATAGAAGGCCATTTGGGGTTTTCATTCATGTTAATAAACTATATTTCAGAAGGCATGAAAACTAAGAGGTTTTTCTACATTTGGATTTCCCCTCAAAATTTAATTTTGCATGCAGAAGAAAATTGGCAGGAACATGACATATAAAGTAGCAATAAACTCAGCTCTTTTATGTGTCAACTATTACCCATTCATTTTGTAATATTTAATCATGCCTTGGCTTTAAGTATGAGAAATAATAACATATTTTGTAGCTTGGGTAAAGCTAGTACTCTTTTTCAATGAGTTAAATTACTATACTTGTTTATAAATTAAAGAGATATGCAGGCAAATCTACAGATAAGTCTAGAAACCTCAAAATAAAAAAAAAGTGCTACAATAAGTGCATTAAAATAAAATGTGTGGCATGATATCTTATCACTTTAATTGTATCTTTTGTTATCTAACAAATGGCTGGAAAGACAAAGGAGGCAAAGACTGTGAGGCTTCATTTAAGATCTCAGGAATCAGAGCAATTCTGCCATTTGCCAGCTATTTGGCCTTAAGAGTCGTTTGACTGTCTCTATACCTCTGTTGCACTATACAGTGAGATTAATAGCATCTATTTCTCTGGGTGTGCAGAATATAAGGGATAACATATGTAAACTATGTTGGCTCCCCTTGTCATTACTCTGTTTTACGAAGGCATTTTCTGGTTCCATAAGCTTTTGAGACCCTTTCCTTGTCTAGTAATCACGAACAAATTGTACACATCTTTGAATTCTTAAATAGCTAGCACCAAGTTAAAATTAAACAGTACTAATCCATAATCTCACATGCAGTCTGTCATATTCCCAAGGAACAAGTTAGAGTTAATGTAGTAGGAACTATTTTTAAGGTCATCTCCAACTACAACATCTAGGCTCTACATATTGAAAGACTGAGTTACATAAAGTATAGCAATTAAGACAGTCTTATCTTTATGCTCTTTCTTCCCTGAAAGTCCATCTTCATTCTCTTTCTTCCCTGAAAATCCAAGATGTCATAGTCAAAGGATAGCATGGATTGGTTTTCTGTTTATTATTTCTTAGTAACATTTTATTATACTTAGTAGGTCTTCTGTTGTTTTCCTCTTTCAAGAAATGTGGGGTTAAGTCCATGCAATTAGACTTCCTCAGAACTCTTGGTTAATCCACCATGGTGCAATATATAGATATTTATATCTGGCTATGGTTTTAGACCATATATATAGGTCTTTTGATTTTTATACTCTTGCCTTTTTGGTGGGGGAGCTATCTGGTTTATTCACAATTCCCTGCATGTACTCTTCTGTATTTACATAGAGATAAAATATATACAGAAAATTATGAACAGATGTGTGCCTAATATAACATGGAATCATTTGATAAATATTTATTGAGTATCTAGCATATAAGCCAGAAACTATGTTAGATCTTTGGGATAAATCAATAAACAAAATTCACAAAAATCTCTGCCTGCATAAAAATTATAATCTAGTAAAAGTAGGACAACTGTTCATCTCTACAGAGGAATACATATGTATCTTATACAGAGATCTAACACACCAATATATGTCAAAGAATGATTTATTTAAGAAAATCTTTCTTCCCATATTTATTTAAATACATAATATTATTCAAATATTGGACATGCCTGGGTAGAATTAGGTCCTAAAACTCTAGGTAGGGCAGAGATTCCTCATCAAAGTGAATAAAATCTGTGGCACTGTTTTACTGAATGAATTGTAGCCAAAAATCTTTGAAAAGGAACAAGGAAAGAAGAAAAAGTAGAAACAAAAGAACAAAGTGCAGAAGAGGAATTTCAAATTAAACATGGATGCAAAAATCAAAAACATTTAGGAACTAGATCAGAGCAGAAGCATCTCTGCAAAAATAGCTAAGCATTTGGAGTAATTACCAAACATACCTTTATATATTGTGCACTTTAAAATCCGGTGGGACAAGGGTGGGTTAAATTAAAAAAAGGTTTTTGTATAGATGCACAGAATTTACTAGGACTCTCTCTTCCATTAAATGATATTAGTCATATCTGGATACAGCATATCAGAACCAGAGCTGAAAGGCTCTTTAGCCTAGTATATTCATCAGTTATTTCATCTTTAGTAAACAAGGTGCTACATATATCCATTGCTTAAATGGTTGTGTACATAGCTGATTAATCACAGCTATGTTTAAAATTAAACTTCTACCAGATATCATGATAATAGAATTTCTGAAAATATAGCCGTTATAAATTACATGCTATCTTTCATCTTTGCTTATTTCCAAATGTTTTCATACCATCAAGACATTATGGCTTTGAAAAGTACGTAGTTTTTTTAAATAAATAACTGAAGGAGAGTACCTATTCACAAAACAAAGGAAACCAAAACTGTAATGAAATGAGTCACTTTTGCTTCACCAACACTACTAAGAACCAGGAAGAATAGTATCACCATGACAGAACTGATACCATTTTAAGCTTAAGAAAGTTGAATGTAAATATTACACTATAAAAGTTCTTTATTTCTTGAGAAACAATAGGAGAACTTTGCATGTTATAAATCTGAAGCTAAAAATGAACAAACATAGCTAACCTTTCAAAAACAATTGTCTCTCCTAAGGGTTTTGTTCTGCCTCTGTGATCATATAATTTTCATGTTGTTTTATGCATTCCCTATGGCTGAATCAACTACAATATCATTACATATTAAAATTTCAACACAGAAATGCCCATTTAAATTCTGTGCTTGATATAAAAGTCATGAAGAGACTGGAGGCAAGTTGGAGAAACAACATAGTTTAATAAAGAGATCAATATAGCTGAGCAGACACATCACAACCCTAATCTCCAAGGCTTCCCACACACATGCATGCACACATACACAAATCTGGAAAATAAAACAACACAACATATATCTTTCAGAATCCTTTTAGAGCAAGAGTAGACCTCCTAAAGAACAATAAAAACATCATTATTATCCATCCTAATTTTGAAATAATTTTAACCTGTGTCACATATTTTTAGCAAAACCACCTCTAACCCTTGAAAGTAGGATATGTACCATATATAAATTGATACCAAAAAATTCTTATCATTAATTTGCAGATGTATGTAAATATATAATAAAATAAAACATTTTGGTCAGATGTGGTGGCTCACGACTGTAATCCCAGCACTTTGGTAGGCTGAGGCGGGGAGATCACCTGAGGTCAGGAGTTCCAGACAAGCCTAGACAACAAGGTGAAACTTCGCCTCCACTAAAAAAGACAAAAGTTAGTCAGGCGTGGTGGTGGATGCCTGTAATTCCAGCCACTAAGGAGGCTGAAGCAGGAGAATCGCTTGAACCCAGGAAGTGGAGGTTGCAGTGCCAAGATCGTGCCACTGTTAATCCAGCCCGGGTGACAGAGGGAGACCCTTAGAAAAAAGAAGAGGCCGGGAGCGGTGGCTTAGGCTTGCAATCCCAGCACTTTAGGAGGCCGAGATGGGTGGATCACGAGGTCAGGAGATCGAGATCGTCCTAGCTAACACGGTGAAACCCCGTCTCTACTAAAAAATACAAAAAACTAGCCGGGCGAGGTGGCGGGCGCCTGTAGTCCCAGCTACTCGGGAGGCTGAGGCAGGAGAATGGCGTAAACCCGGGAGGCGGAGCTTGCAATGAGCTGAGATCTGGCCACTGCACTCCAGCCTGGGCCACAGAGCGAGACTCCGTCTCAAAAAAAAAAAAAAAAAAAAGAAGAAAAAAAAGAGGGAGAGAGAGGAGGGAGGGAGGGAGGGAGGAAGGAAGGAAGGAAGGAAGGAAGGAAGGAAGGAAGGAAGGAAGGAAGGAAGGAAGGAAGGAAGGAAGGAAGGAGAAAAAAGACAAAAACGTTTAATCATGACTATCATATAAAAATTACATATGGGAAAATTAGCATATAAGAAAGTCAGTCTTTCTAGAGTATTTATTATAACTATGTCTACATATTCACGCATATAAAAATTTACTCTTTTCTCAGAAATTATGCAGGAAATTATTTTTTAAACAGCTTCTCTGCTCAAAAATAAATATGGGTCCAAATTAGGAGTGCCTCAATTCTTCAGCAACCAAATCATTTTAGAAAACATTTCTATTTAACACAAACATTTTAACTTAATCTCTAAACATATATCTTGTGTATTAAAAGGGGAAGTATTTCCTTTTGGATCTTCTATAAGTGCAAAAGATTTAAATATAACAAAGTGTAGAATGGATTTCATTTGTTTAGTCTTTTGAAAAGCTACTGCTACTTACATGTTTGCATTAATCCAAAGTAATTTTTTGCTCATTTTCACCTCTCCAAAAAAAGCATTCTGTAGCTGGGAAAGTAGTGTCCTAATGCCATCTGGAACATCTTGACATCTTGAGTACTATGTAAACAGGTAACGAGGCTAAGCACAGGAGGAGGACAAAGATATTAAAATAATGTCTCTGGCATATTTAGATTACACCAAAAATGACTAAAGACAGTTAAGAATTTTATGTTCAAGCACTGTAAAATCGGTTCTTTTGCAGGGATTTTAAATAATTTGACAGTGTTTCCTCAAATCTTGCAAAAATCAAAAATTTTTTTAGTCAGCAATGTTTTGTTTAAAAAGCACTCAAAACAGGTATCACCATATATTTATATGTATTTGAGTAAGTCTTTATAGTATGATTATAGATACCATAAGTATGTATTTTCCTAAGAACATAAATGGAAAAACAATAAAATAAAATTAAAAATTATCTATAAAGATGCTCACGGGAAGCTTTATAATATCAAAAAAGTGAAACAAGATGTATATATAATAATATGAATGGGTTAAATTCTCCTTGGATAGTTTACATGTAAGACGCAAAAGTCTTGAAAACTATGTAACATAATGTAAAGAAAAAAATCATATAATCTTCATCAAGAAAAGTATCTCAACTGCTTCACTGTCACCTCACAGACAAAACATACTGCAATGCTCTAAGGTGTTTAAAACTGTATTTTATTTATATACTCTGTAAAATTTCAACTGTTCAATAATTAATTTATAGTATTCTAAAATGTTATTTAAAAACAAAAAGGGAACATTTGATATCACGGCCCCCAAGTACCAAGAGCTTATTTTCCATATTCACAATAAGTGGTTCTTTCAAATTGCAACAGCTATGGGAAATTTGGGTATTTGAAAAATTCACCTATTAAGAATATAGTGACTATTTTAAATGTTTTACTTTCAGGTGTACTTTTACATTCTATTGGGCATATTTTAAAGCAACTCTTAAAAAAGAATAAACACTTATTTATCTCACGGTTTTTCACATCAAAGGATATAAGTTCCTCTTTTAAGGGGGAAAAATGTTTTATTTCTGACAAAAATTATCCAGAGCCAAGTTTGAAAAATAGTAGCAAAGAAACTAAAATATTTAAATGAATAACTATGTTACAATCTCTGAAAAATAATAATTTTGCTTTTACAACTGTTCTTATGTCAGATCACTATAAAAATAAAAATGTAAAATTAAAATATTGTCACAGAGCAATTGATCCTCAAAAAATATATCAAAAAAACCACACTGTGGAAAACATTGAATAGAAAATCTAAAGTTCATGCTAGCTAGTTTCTTGAAATTACAATTCATCTCTTAAAAAAATCTGTGTCTTTATCATTGATAAAATTTTTCTGGAGATATAATCAAAAAGAGAATTCAAAACCTTAGAAATATCCTTAAAATCTCTGTTTCTCAGAATATATCTTCAGACTGATTTAGACAATTTAATTGAAATAACTGCATTAAAAAAGAGGTAGCAAGCCAATCCTACAGCAATAACCAAACAAATCAATATTTAAATATTTATGTATATACTTCTCTGTGGCTTTTGGGAATGCACAACCTATTTATATTTTCCAGTAATGTGCAATTTTTCTTTTACATGCAAAATATTTCTTCTACATAGCCAGGTGCCTTTTACAATCTAGAATGATGTCTAGTATTTTCATTCCTACACATAATTTTCACTTCCTTGAATTATCTAGTTGAAGTAAAAAGTCATTTTTTGTTTCAATATCCAATTTGTGCATAGATTTAGGCACTGTTAATTTATAGTAGAGAAATCAAATGTGTTTTTCAGAACTTAAAAGACATATGAGATGCATTCTGTAGCTGTACATGGATCTTAGTATACTCCCAATACCGTGATGTGAACTCTGATAATCATTGGTTGGTGACCTCATATACCTGCCACATATGCACCACTTTTCTGTTATATGATGGAAAAAACACGTGTTCAATACAGAAATAATACTATATATAGGTAAACATTATGTACTCACAAAAAGACACTTGTTTAGGCTTACATTTAAGCCTACCTTAAGTGTCTCATTCTATTCTTCTGTGTTTAAACTACATGCAAATAATTTGTTTTATAAAAACCTTCACATTGTATTTTTTATTAAAAATATGGCAAAAAGATATTCAACATAGCTTTAAGAACTAGAATACTAATTCTTTTTTACAATGCCTTGCTGTCAGCAGCAATATCAGTGCAGAGCTACACAGAAAATGATTCACCCTCCACAAGCTGCCAGTGTGAATACTATACACCACATTCATAAATATGAAAACTGAAGGTATCATTATTCAATGTCCCAAAGAAAATGAAAACATGAGATTTTTCCAGGATTCATCTTTTATGTGGAATAATTTAATTTAATATTATCATATACATTATTTTCTCTTAGCAAAGACCTGTTTAAACTCTTTGGAGTCCGTAAGACAATCAAATATTGAATCAACATGCAAGAAACTATTCAGTTACGTTCTTTTTTTCTTTTTTGCATTTCGATAAAAGCATTTTATATGGTGTGCAAAACATAGCTGTAACTTCAACTTCAATTATAATCATAATTTGAAAACTATGTTTTAAAAAGTATTAAATAATAATTCAGATATTCTACAAAATAGATAATTGTTCTGTGTGACAAATTGGGTAGTAAAATTTTCTATGAAGAAATACTACATGTATATGTATATAATAGAAACAACAGGGCACATAGAAGTCAAAAGGTCATTATATTTCTGAAAATTACATATTCTCATGCAAAATCTGATAGTCTTTATTGATGGACAATGTCATAAAGCCATCACTGTGTTTATAGACATTTAATTGAAGACAGCATAAAACGATAAACTAAGAAACATGCATGGTTGACTCCTCCAATTCAAACCATAAATCATACTGATGTTCAGACAAGTCGCCCAGACACAAATTCTGATGATAGATGAACCATTTAACTTTGAT